>NW_015170902.1:116541-116728 GCF_001447785.1 Gekko japonicus | reverse complement strand
TTATATTACTATATAGTCCCCAAGTTAACCTTAAACAGTTAAACATACAGCTTATAAATAATAGTCATACCTACAAACTCACTAAACTAAGCCACTTAGCAAAATAATAATAATAATACTTCTGTTATCAAACACAGAATTCCACCTCCACCTAACTTATAATAGAACACAGCAATAAATAAATCTA
>NW_015170902.1:89057-115045 GCF_001447785.1 Gekko japonicus | reverse complement strand
GGGTTGTAGTTTTAAATAGTCTCCAAACTTCCCCAATGGTTTTGACCCTTTCTAATTTTCCTTTCAGTTTCCTCCTCACATGTCATTTCAGAAAAGTTACCCCTTTTAAAGTTAAAAGTGGTTGTGTTGGTCTTTTGGGGCAACTCCCTCTTTATACAAATGTTAAACTCAATAATATTATGGTCACTGTTCCCAATTGGTGCAATCACTTTTACATCGCCTCTCCCCTGGTAGGTTCTGTGACCATCTGCTCCATAGCACAGTCATTGAGACTGTCTAGAAACTCAATCTCTTTTTCCCGACTTGAACACATATTGACCCAATCAATGTGTGGGTAATTAAAATCACCTATTACAACACAGTCATTTTGTCTAGCCACTATCTTTAATTCATTCATCATTTTATAATCCTCTTCTATCTTTTGATCTGGTGGGTGATAACAAACTTCCAGCATTAAGCTTCCTTTTGGACCCACTATTTCGACACATAGCATTTCCAGAAGCAAATCCAATTCTCTAACCCTCTCAATCTTACTGGACTGTATACCCTCTCTGACATACAGAGCCACCCACCTCCAACCCTTCCCCCCCATCCTTCCGATATAATTTATAACCAGGAATCATTGTATCTCACTGATTTTCCTCATCCCACCTCCCCCCAACACCAAGCATTCCAATTCCCCGATTTTACCTCGGACACTTCTAGTATTTGTGTATAATCACCTATAGTTTCCCATGCATGTTAAGCCCGCAACCTTTCTCTTGCTGCCTCGAGACCTTTCCAGGCAGTCCATATCATTAGCCACAGTCTCAGTGGTCAATTCTAATCCATTTCCTTGTAGAAAAGTAACAGCTACCCCTTCATCTCTTTGAGATGAGCCATCCTGAAACAGAGACTTTCCATCACCTGTTGGCTTCCCCCCAATATTCAGTTTAAAAACTGCTCTGCCACCTTTTTGATTTTAAGCACCAGCAGCCTGGTTCCTTCTCAGAACAAGTGGAGACCGTCTCTTTTGTACAGCTCCAAAAAGCATCCCAGTGCCTAACTCGAACCTTTCCTCCCTACACCATAGTCTCATCCATGCTTTGAGACTCCTGATTTGTGTCTGTCTTTCCAGCCCTGTGTGTGGAACAGGTAGCACTTCTGAGAAAGCTACCTTGGAGGTCCTGGCCTTGAGTTTCCTGCCTAGCAGCCTAAATTTTTCCTCCAGGACCTCACAACTGCATTTCCCACATCACTGGTGCCAACAAGTACCACAACAACTGGCTCCTCCCTGACACTGCCTACCAGTCTATCTAGAACATGTGTACTGTCCGCTACCTTAGCACCAGGCAGGTAAGTCACCGTATGGTCAGTACACTGATTTGCCACTCAGCTGTCTACCTGCCTAAGGATCGAATCACCAACTACCAAGAGCCCCCCTCCCTCCCTGTCCAGGGATGGTTCCTTGTTGCAAAAGGATACCCATTCACCAACTGAAGGTCCCTTCTGAGGGCACATTCCCCTTATCCTCAGCACGGTGCCCCATTTCCTCTCGACCCTAATGCTCCCTGACAACAGCCAGACAGCCATTTTCAGAGTGGGACATATCTAACAAGTCCCCAAGAGTCTTCTCCATGTGCCTGTCTCTGCTTCTCCAGGTAAGCCACCTTGGCCTCAAGGGTGCAAACTCATTCCGTGAGAACCAGGAGCTCCTTGCACTGGGCACACACCCAAGACATCTGTCCAGTGGGCAGATAGTAATACATGTGACACTCCGTGCAAAACACTGGATAGCCCCCCAACCCCCTGCTGGCATTCTGTCACCATAACTGCTTTAATTTTTAAAAAATAATTATATATAATCCCCCTCTTAATTCCCTTTGTATTTATGTGGCTCTCCTTGTGGAAAGTCTACTTGCCTTACAGGGAACACAAGGAGACTAGGGCCCTGGCTTCCTGGTCCTTCCTAGGCTTCTTAGAGAGCCCCTAGGCTAACAGCCCTTCGGCTCATGCCTCTGGCGAGGTGCAGCCTTAAAAAGAAGCCTCACCCAGCAGAGGGCAGGGCCAGCAGCTATTCAAATTACACCCAGGCAATCTAATTACAGTCAAACAATTCACCCTTTCTCAAACAGTCAGGACTCTGCAACAACTTAAAATTCACCCACACACTCCTAAACACTATCCTCCCACACAGTACCCTCAGCTGAATCTCCTCAGCTGAAAGCAAATAAAAAACAGTCACCCCTCCAGCAGCTCTGTCTCCTGCTGCTTCTCAGAGCTCAGCTGGGTCAGACCTTTGTAAACAACTAAGATACAAGTTAGTAAACAACTAAGATACAATGTAACTGTATCCCTTACTGAAACTGACCAATGAATGTATGCCAACTAAAATGATGCACTTTTACCTGTAACCAATTAATATTTCTATATGCCATTACCTATGCTTATGTCATTTTGGGTATAAAACCTTATGTTCTTCCTTGTAACAATCAGAAAGCAGTCAGGTTTTGTGAACAATTTATTGCTTAGCACTGCTTTCCTGTTTATTGCAATATATATATAATAATTCTTCCTCACTGAGACTTCATTCATGTTGTTCTTAATCGGGCCTGGGGACACAATTTGTGGAACATTTTGATACAACTCTGTTTCATTTCTTCTTGTTGTCTTAGGATGTTTTGTGTTTAGACAACGGTTAATTTTGTGGATCATTTTATTGGACAGTATTTTTTGTTTTATTTTGCTTTCACAGAGGAAGCTGTCTTGCAAGTATTTATTATGAGAGGCGGGATAACTAACTAAAAGCAAAATACATCTCTCACATTAAGACAGATGATAAATTACCAAAGGAGCCAAATTTGGTGTAAAGCTGGCTGTACTGTATGGAAAGTCATCAAATAAGGGTTCAAAACAATGCTTGTTTTGTGAGTTTATATGCCACTACTCAGCTTGGACAAGTCTGTAGGTGATGAATACTTTAACATTCAAATGGAAGAGATAAAATTAAAACCTGCATCAGTTAAGCTACCTCAAATTTCATGACAAAAACAGCACAATCCTGCATCAGTCTATCATAAAGGCCTTCCAGAAAAAAGAAGGCCCAGTTTACAAGGCCCACAGGGATGAAGCCACTCCCACCGCCTGAGGGAGGAAATCCAGAGTCTGGTAGAGCAGCTCTCTCACAGCTCCTAATCTGTCATACTTCAGATAAAGTCAGTTCCCATAGGAAGGCAGCATTCACTGAGCACAGATTTCAGGCAGGGTGGTATGGTAGAAGGGCCGGCAGTCCTTAAAGCAGGCTGGATCCAAACTCTTAACACTCGAAAACAGAACATCCTACTATCTAGTTTCAACAGCTCTGATTAAAAGGGTACGATGTTGTATATGTTGTGTCAGGGGCGTAGCTAGGATTTTTTCTTTGGGGGGCATTTAAATTAATCGGGGGGCACCCCTTCACACACAACCCAAGCTGTCTCAGAAAAGGTTGGAGATGCTGCGGGGGACTGAGCTCCTTGTACGCTCACATCCAGCCCCAGAGTGGCGCACCTCACTTTACCTGTGGCACCCTTCTTCTCTTGGGTGGTTGGAAATGGCATGGTTAGCCTTTGCCATCAGCACTGCCTGCCTGGGCCAGCTCGGCCCGGCCCTTTATAGCGGCAGGCGGGCCCAAAGTCCAGCATCCCTTTCTCGAAAGAAGCCCTTTCTTTGGGGAAAGGCACCCCAAAAGTGAAAGGGCCTCGACAGCGGTGCAGTATAAATAGGCTGCGGCCCTCACAGCGGTCAAGTCACTGTGAGCTGCGAGCAGACTGCTGCGCTGCAAGAAAGACAGGAGAGGCATCCTGGCAGCGGGCTCCTAGAGGTAAAGGGCTGCAGCGACGGTGCAGCGCAGCATGGTGATGGCGCAGCATGGCCACAGTGAAAAATAAAATAATACAGTTTTTTCCATGAACCAGCTGGATGGGAAGATGGGAGGCCTGGGCAGTAAGTCGGGAGGCCTGGGCCACGAGATGCCCCACTGTAGCTATGGGCCTGTGTTGTGTTTGAGGTGATGGGAGAGGAGGAAGTGAAAAGTAGATGACCTGCAACCAACCCCTGGAATGTACACTTTCACCCTGAGCAGGAGACACTCAGCGCGAATCCCCTGCTGGAGGATCCATAGGAATGGGCCAGAGGATATCCAACTGGGCAAGGCTGAAGGTAAGGGCAGGCGATCCCGGCACTATGAAGAAACCATAGCAGTCGTGTTCCTAATGCTAGCCTTCAATGTAAGTAAGGATAACTTAGAGGCTAAACAAACAAAACCAAAAAACAAGCAGGGGTTTAGAAAGGTGCCTTGGCCACACATAGTGGTGATTCAACTCCAAGGCCTGGACTTTACCAGTCTATTTCAGGGTCTTAGGTTGGAAGAACAAAGCAATACTGCATATACTTGAGGGCATCTTCTGCGACTTTATACAGTAACGTCAGCACCATCAACTCACCTTATTTTGCATTAATTTCCACACGATTCTGACTTCTCATGCACAGGTACCACGCAAACACTTGAAACTGCCTTACAGTGGCTCTGCATGTTCTGACTGGCAGGGGTTCTCCGTGGTCTCAAACAGAGGTTTTTCACACCTCCTCTACCTGATTCTGGCAGGGACTGAAGCAGGGACCTTCTGCATGAAAAGCAGATGCTCTGCCACTGAGCCATGGCCCTCTCCTTATGAATGCATGAAGCTGCTTTCTACCAAATCAGAACATTGGTCTATCAAGGTCAGTATTCCCAGTTCTGACTGGCAGTGGCTCTTCAGGGCCTCAGGTCAAGCCAGGTCTTTCACCTCACCCACTACCTGTGGGAATGGCAGTTAAGATTGCCAACTCCAACGTGGGAAATTCCTGGCGATTTGGGGGCAGTGCCTGAAGAGGGCAGCATTGGGGGAGGGGAGGGACCTCAGTCACAGCCATTTCCTCCAGAGGAACTGGTCTCTGTGGGCTGCAGATTGGTTGTAATTCCAGGAGAACTCCAGCCCTCCAAATGGAGCCTGGCAACACGAATCAGCTATTTTTAATGTTTCATCACGTTTACTCATGTTTTGACGTTATTTTGTCATCCATCTTTCCAGGAGAAAGGCAGGACGTATAATTTTAAAAATTACTAAATAGTCAAACCTGATTCTACTTCAAAGAACAGTTTGCCAATAATTATTAAGTACTTAGAACACTGAAAATGCCATACACATTCAAAATATTACTATTGCTATATATACCGGCCACTGCACATGCATGCATAAACACACACTGGTTAAATGCCCCCAAATCTCTAATATGAGGGCAATGATTTTTTTTGAAACAAAATTTTATTAATTTTTAATATCTGAATACAATATTGATTGAATTTTACATCAAGAAATAGAACATTGGTTACATAGTGAGTATCATTACACTTTTAAAGAACTGTGTCAGGTGTGTAATGTTCAACTATAAAGCATTAGCTTGTAGTTCGCTTCAGAAATGTTTTCCCAGTCGAATTTGTTCATATTAATTTTGTCTAATATAGGGTACCATATGCTCAGTATATTATAAAATTCAAGTTCAGTTTGATGCGTTGTATCATGAATTATATGAGGGCAATGATACTTTTCAAGCTTGTGTCGGAATGACAGGAAAATGTGAGCTGCTTTGTTCACTGAAAATACTCTACTATCATTTAATGTGATTTAATCATGGGAGGCGGGTTGTATGTTGTTTTCTTTCAGCTAATTAGCAAGTGTGCAAGTTTGGGTCACAAGCAGTTATTTGTCCAGAAGTTGTATTCCCACCACAAGGCCCAGGTTAAACAGAAGTTACAAATGCTGATGTCTACCACATCCTCTCCCACAACGAAGGTTTCACTCATGTGATATTTCTGCTCCTGTATTTCCCAGCAGTTTTCAGAGATGAATTGCTCCATCACTGACACATCAACTGCCACCAGGACTGTCTGCAGGAGGAGACACTGAACAAGCATATGCATTTCCCAAGGGAAGGGTGAGGCAGCAGGGCCATAGGGAGAGGAAACATCTTGCCCAGGGCTCCAATATGAGTCAGCAGCATTCTAGACAACACTGCCCTTCTCCATGACTTCCTGTGCAACAGTGTGCTTGAGAGTCAACAGAGCAGAATGATGTATCCACCAGAAACTGTGGCATAGAGATGGGGCCAGCTTCACCCAGGGGTCATTTTGTAGAAAAAGTGCTAGGGGAACTCATTAGGATAACTCATTAGCATATGCCACACACCCTGACATCAGGGGCCTGGCGGTGGACCTGCAAGGCCAGCGGGAGTGCGAGGAAGCCCCGCGAAGGCCCTCCCTGGCCCCAGGCAGGCAGGGGTGGGGAGAGGCGGGGAGGAAGCAACTTAGCCTCCCTCTTCTCCTGCCTCCTCCTGGCTGAATGAGGGCTGGAAGCGGGGCGGCCGGAAGCAGGGGACGGGGCTTCGTCATGTGCCCCGCCCCCCTGCACCTCACCCGGGGGAACTGTGTTCCCCCGCGTTCCCCCCCGAAATGACCTCTGGTTTCACCACAGAGCAAAGGAACACTGTTTTTTTACAGCAACAGATTCCAAAAGGAACACCATGACCTTGCTCCTAAACTTCTTGTGTCAGTGGGAGCTACTGGAATTTTGAGAATAGGGACTGGGCACCACCACAGTATGGGTGTGTCGCCAACTACAAAATGACTGCCACGGGGTACTAGGGCCAAACACAAAACATTGAAATAGGGTTGTCGGGGCTTCCAGTTTATGACACGACGCTGTCGGTCGGGTGCGGGGCTAACTCCGCTAACCACCGAATCTTCAGATCCAAGAGGGGGTTCCCGAGGGGGTTTCCTGACATCCAGGGACCCCACTGAGTCTGCCTGCAGGGAGACTCAGGTAGGGAGCCGACTCTGAGAGCTGACGTGGGCGGCAATGCACGAGCAGAGTCCGAACTGCTCCGATACACGGACCTGGGAGAGCAGCTCAAAGGCAGCTTTGAACTGAAGTTGGAGTCGACCGGCGAAAGGTTCCATCTCTTCCTAAGGAATACTGCACTACGAGCTAAGAACTGAATATACACTACTTTGTTATGCGCCTTCTTTCCTATTTGGAACTTAGCCCTAATTAAACGCAAGGAAGCCGAGGGTGAAGGAAAAAAGGCGGGCAGAGTTGCATCACCACTAATTAGCGGCTGGGGAAAGTGCTCCGGCTTCAACAAAAAGCCTTCCCTCTTTTTGACTGAATAAAGTGGGGCTCGGGGAAAAAAACGAGTTGTCATTTTTACTATATAAATTGATTCTTCAAGGCATTAAGAACACTTTAGAAATCTTAACTTTGGAGTGAATCCACTTGGAAGTTGTTTAGCAAGCTTTGGATATTATATATATTTTTCTCTTTTTTGAGTATGTGAGCTGTGGATGAATTTGTGGGACTGGATGAAACGTAAGCTTCTATTATAGAAACAAACAAATACTGTTGCTGGCTGGCTTGGAGATACAGAAGAGCTGAGTGTCATCGGGAGTGAACGCAAAGCTCTCTTTTGGGTTTTTTCCTGGTCTTATTTGAATAGCTGGGGTGACATGGAAATGATCTGAAGCAAACTACTCTGATTTCTGGATTGTTAATATTTGGAATTGTTTGAGTTGGCTCCCTACTTCCCCTCCCCCCCTTCTATCTCTGTTTTGCTTTTTTGCTTTTTTCCATCTTTTCTCTCTGTGCTTGTATTTATACAACTATTATAGTAAATTTAGATAGAAATTTGGGAAGGCTTTCTAGGAAGTATTAAAGACAAGCATTAGAGGTTTAAAGTAGGTAGTTATAAGTTGTGTTATAAGTTAGACAGGTAGTTCTCCATAAGTAAGTAAGGTAGTTATAAATAAGTATGATATAGCTAAGTTAGAGAGTAGAGAAGGGAAGACAGAAGGTGGAGGAGGAAAAAACTACCAGAAAAGGAGGAGCCAAAGGGAACTCTATTCCATTGCAAGTACTTACGAGACTTCAACAGAGAAGTATAAAGGAGAGTCAAAAATAAAGGATGGAGAGCAGTAAATTAAAAATGATATCAATTAACGTAAACGGGCTTAATGCCCCCCAAAAAGAAGACAAATTTTCCATCAAATAAAAAAGATGAAGACAGATGTCATGTCTACAGGAGACACATATTAAACAATCAGATCAAAAACTTCTGGAGAATTTGACTTTAAAATATATCTGGAAAAGAACTGGGATGTGAAACAAAACTTAATATGTTTAGATCAATATTAAGCCAAATGATGTTATCTTTAGATTGTAATGATAAGAAACTGATGTAGTTGATGATATGAAGTAATTTGGAGTTGGGGTGGAAGCATTGCGGGAAGCCATTGGAGGGAAGGGAGGAATTGGGAATGGGGTAGACAATTGATAGAAAGAAATGTTTCAATGGTATATGTTGTATTCCTGAGAAAAATAAAATTTGTTTACCAAAAAAAAAAAAAAAACTTCTGGAGAATAAAAGGCTTGGCAAAACCTTTATTTCAGATGACAAACAGAAAAAAGAGGAGGAGTAATTTATGCTAAAGAATCTCTCCACCCAGAACTGGTCTATGATTTGGGAGATGGACGGATTTTATTAGTACAGATCCAGAGATACGCTAAAACTTTGTTGATCACAAATATTTATGCGCCCAACCAAGATCAAGAGAAAATATTTGAATTACTAAGGAATTCGAAGAATTGTGTGTGATCGGAGATTTTAATGCTGTTTTCGACAGGGCGATCGACAGAAAAAAACAATTAGGGAAACAAAAGCAGGGAAATGAGTTACCAAATGCATTCTTAAAAATGAGTGAAGAATTGAACTTGATAGATGCCTGGAGAACTAGACATTTAAACAAGATGGACTTTACTTTTTATTCTGCGAGGCACAAATCGTGGTCTAGGCTCGATATGGCATGGATTATGGCTTCATTGATTAATGACTTGTGGGAATCTGAAATCCTTCCAGTGACCTTTGCAGATCATAAACCTCTATTGTTTACGCTACAAGACACTCCAAAAAATTTAGATGGAGTATAAATACTTGGCTCCTACAAAACAACAAATTTGTGATGGAGACTAAAAAGGAATTTCAATAATTTTTCCAACAAAATATCCAGACGGATATTGACATTGATATAGTATGGGATACTTTTAAAGCTTTTGCAAGGGGAAGATTTATCAGTCAAAATGTCTGTGTTAAGAAACAAAATAACCAAAAAAATTTACAGGTGCAAAAGCAAATTAAGGAACAGGAGGAAAAGTTGATAAGTCAGTCAACATCTGAACAGATTAGATTAAAAATTAAAAACCTTCAACACCAACTGAACTGTCTCTTAGCACAGGAAATAGCAAAGAAAATTATGTATACTAAACAGAACTATTTTGAAAATGGAAAAAAACCATCAAGGTGGTTAGCCTATAGATTATGGCAACAAAAAGAAAAAAGACATATTAGGATTTTGAGGGATGACCAGGGTGAAGAAAAAAATGTAGCTAATGATTTGAAAATGATTATAGAAACATTTTATTAAAAATATATGTAAAAATATGAGGATAAGATAAAATTAAAGAGTTTCTTCTACATAACAAAAATATTTTTAAAATTACGGATTCTCAAAAATGTTTTTTGACTGAGACGATATTGGTTTGCGAAATTTCGCAGGCAATTAAACAGCAAAAAAAAAAAAAAAGGAAAAAGCCGGGCCCGGATGGACTACCAGCAGAGTTCTACCATACTTTTGAAGACCAGCTAATACTTCCATTAAAATATACATTACAAAATATTATACATAAGAAAAAGATCCCTGATTCCTGGATTGAAGTGCTAATCACTTTAATTCATAAACAAGACACAGACAAGAAATTAAAAACTACCGTTCAATCTCTTTACTAAATACAGATTATAAAATCTATGCATCAATCTTAGCATCTCGATTCAAAAAAGTGCTTGGACAAATAATCCACCAGGATCAGGCGGGGTTTTTACCCACGAGACAATTAAGAAACAATGTCAAAGTTATTGTGAATGTGCTGGAATACTTTGAAGCTAACCCAGGGAAACAGTTGGTGTTAGTATTTTTAGATGCCAAGAAGGCATTCAATAATATTAGCTGGGACTTTATGCTTGAACTATTATCAGCAGCACAATCTGGAGATAACTTCAAGGCTATGGTTGAAGCAATTTATAATAAACTGTATGCTAGAATAACGATGAATGGGGATTTAACTCAAAAGATTGATATATATATAAGGGAACCAGACAAGGTTGTCCCCTGTCTCTGTTATTTTTTATTTTTGCCCTGGAAATACTGTGCGATACAATAAGAAGTGAAAATCAAATCAAGGGACTGAAAATAAAAGGGGAGCAATTTAAACTTAAAGTGTTTGCTGATGACCAAGTATTTGTATTGCAAGAACCCCTTCAGTCTATGAATTATTTGTTAACCCTTCTACAAGAATACAGGCTGATAGCAGGTTTAAAAATCAACTCCAAGAAAACAAAAATAATGACAAAGAATTGTACAGAAGAACAAAATCAACAATTACAAAAGATATCTGGCTTTGAAATTCAGAAAAAGATAAAATATTTAGGAGTAAATATGACAAATAGATGCAGTTCGCTCTTCCAAGATAACTCTTAAAGCTTATTGTTGAAATTAAGAAGAAGAAGAAGAAGAGATTGGATTTATATCCCGCCCTTCACTACCCAAAGGTGTCTCAGAGCGGCTTACAAACTCCTTTCCCTTCCCCTCCCCACAACAGACACCCTGTGAGGTGGGTGGGGCTGAGAGAACTCTGACACAAACTGCTCTTTTTCAAGGACAGCTGTGCCAGAGCTTGTGACTGACCCAAGGTCACATCAGCAGGTGCAAGCGGAGGAGTGGGGAATCAAACCCGGTTCTCCCAGATTAGAGTCACACACTTAACCACTGCACCAAACTGGTTCCCTTATATATATATAGAAAAGTGGAAAGATATGCAACTCTCCCTCATGGGAAGAATCGCAGTGTTGAAAATGAACGTCCTGCCTAGAGTTTTGTCCCTTTTCCAAACTATTCCGATACTTAAAAACCAATCCTACTTTAGAGAATTAGAAAAACGTGCTGTATAGAAATATTGCTTCTAAATTCTCATGCCTTCTCCTGTGATGACACTCTGTGTCTCTGTTTCCTGTTGCAGGCCAAATGGTCCAGGGCAGACCAAATGGCCTGAACTACCTAAATAGCCATGCCATATAACCACACATTCTTTAACACCTCTAAGTGGAAGAGCCAGACCTGATGGCTCCTGGCTCTGGTGCTCATGGAGCATGTCACGTACACCATGGAGAAGCTGGAAGCTGGGTCACCTGACTGCAGGAGGGGCTCCAAACTTCTAGCCAATCCTATGTTGCAGCTATGATAACCAATAATTGGGCACACCCATGCCCACTCGCAATTGGCTGATGACCACATCTAATTTGTGCCTGGAATTGGGGTATAATTGTTTTGATCCCTATGAGAGTGAGCTCTTGCTCGTCTCTTAGCTCTCCCTTCCTCCTCTTGTCATTATCTGTTTTATGACACCTGAAATGCTGTCCCTTGCGAAACAAAGACCTGCTTTGTGACTTGGAGCAAATGGTGTGCAGAGATGGCATTCCTACTCAAAATCCCTTGGTGCTACCTGGATTATCACCATGGACAATCTTGAACTCTTGGATGCTATCCTGATCTTGGTAACTATGAATCTTTAATGTGTAGTTAAGGCAAATTGCCCTAGCCTTTGTTATTTTTGTAATCTTTTATAGTCTGTTGCTGTGCTCTGTACTGAATAAAGGTCCTGCTTATTTCTAACTTGACTATGATGATGTAACTTGGATTCCAAGTCTGAGTCTAGTGCCTAACACTCACCCCATATGCTACCTTGGTAAGAGTAAAGCATGCATCTCTGGGTTGAGTTGCTAATGTGTTCTGTCCCAGATGCCAACTAAGGGTTTGGAATCTCTCCCTTAGGAAAGGCAGGGACTAGTGAAAAGAGGTTCTGGTGGCACACTGTTCTGAAACCAGAGAGGGTATAGACCATCTTGTGGTTTGTTGTTTAATGTACTGAAAAAGTACAAGATTCCCTCCCATCCCTGGACTGGGCTGGGTGGGCTAATCCTGTACATGTGCTCAAAAATTCATTTGGCAACAAAGAAGACCTAGAATTAAACTAAAAGCGCTTCAGGATAGGAAAGGACGAGGAGGCTTTTCTTTACCGGATTGGCATTTATATTACCAGGCTACAACTTTGGCATGGATAAGAGAGTGGATCATGCTAAAAAACACAAGACTCTTGAAACTAGAATGTCATAATCTTTTATTGGGCTGGCATGACTTCCTGTGGTATGGCAAGCAAAAAGTACACGCATACTTTAAACAACATATACTTAGAGCTGCCCTACTGAAGACTTGGGAAGAAATAAAAAGCTCCTTTTATACAAAAATACCAAAATGGGTAGCGCCTTTGGAAGCATTTACGAATCCTAATTTACTTTTGGATAAATTATTGGGAAGGTACAACGACCTTCTAGATAGTAATAATGAATTAAAAACACAAGAAATCTTGCAGAAACAAGACGTGACCTTATCTTGGTGGGAAAGATCTCAATTAGAATCTAGATTTGCCAAAGATAAGCATATGGGATTTTATGAAAAACAGACAGTCCTAAATAAAATTCTTCTAGGTCAGGAAGGAAAACTCACTAAAAACCTTTATATGGTATTGCTAGATTACAAAATGCAGGACAAAGTTGTTAAAGCCCCTATGATAGCTTGGGTAAAAAATCTAGGATATAGTATTAACGTAGACCAGTGGTCTAGAATCTGGAAAAATAACGTAAGATATACTAAAGCGATCACCTTCAAAGAAAATTTTCTTAAGATGTTTTACAGGTGGTATATGACCCCTGATAAATTGGCGCGATACTAACCCAATACGTCAAATCAATGCTAGAAGTGTAAAGAAGAAGATGGTTCTCTCTACCACATTTGGTGGACCTTCAATAAGAGTAAAATTTCTGGGCGGGGGTTCATGAAATCTTACAGCAAATACTAAGTGTTATAGTACCCTTTAAACCTGATATTTTTTGTTAATGATTATTCCAGATCATTATAAAAATTTAGATTGTTTTCTGAGGAAGTCCATCTCTCCTCTCCCCCCCCACCTTTCAGTTGGTTTTATTTATTTATTTATTTATTTATTTTATTAGATTTCTTCGTCTCTCACTCCTCCCAAAGGGTCTTGCTCTTGTATACATGTCTATGTGTAATGAAACAGTCTGCTCTTCCCTTAATATCTGTGTGATTTAGTTTGGTCCTATAGGGTGGAGCTCTTGTTTCACTTTCGTTTTTATATGTTGAATGGACCTGAGAAGGGGTGGCTGAGTGAGTACTCTATCCTGGGAACTCACAGCCAAAGGAGGATGTTTCAAATGTAAGCATTCAAGCTCCTTTTTAACTGCTGGTGGGGGAATTTCGAACTTGGGGAAAGCAAACATACACAAAAGCTTTCATTTTCTTTCCCTTTCTTTCCATTTTTTTCTTCCCCTTTCTTTCCATTTCTTTGCTCCCTTTCTTTTCCTTTCCCCCATTTCTTTCTTTTCATTTCCCCCATTTCTTTCCCTTACCTTCCTTCCGTTTCTTTCTGTCCCTTTCTTTCCATTTTTCTTTTTTCCTTCCTTCCTTCCTTCCTTCCTTCTCAGCTAATGAGTTAGGCTATAACCAGCTTAAATAAAGGTTAACACTAACAGTCAATAAACACAAAATGTGCCGAACAAAGCTTGAGTCCAGTGGCACCTTTAAGACCAACAGAGTTTAATTCTGGGTCTAAGCTTTCATGTGAATAAACTTTGTTGGTCTTAAAGGTGCCACTAAACTCAAACTTTGTTCTGTTGCACTGGAACAGATATTCTTAAGTACCACTGCTAATGACACATTGAGCTGCTATCCTACCTTAAGCATGTGTGGACAGGAGGTGTTGGGTCTACCCTAATAATTTGTTCAAGTAATTTTGTGAAGTCTTTTGAACAGTGTAACCCTATTGCATGTGTAGAAGAGCCCTCTTGAATAATTCTGGTTTGCATAGATTCAGGTGCGTAGCCGTGTTGGTCTGAAGCAATAGAACAAAGTTTGTGTCCAGTGGCACCTTTAAGACCAACAAAGTTTAATTCTGGGTATATGCTTTCTCAGGGCTATTTTTGGGCAGGAACGCACAGGAACTGAGTTCCGGCTGGCTTCAGAGTTGGCCACGCCCACTACAGCCAAAACCTCTGCGTGCGTGCCTACAGAGGGAAGGCCTGGAGAGCAAACCCCCCTGGCGACTCTGAGGCGGGGGGGCCTGGAAAGATCGGGGAGGCATTTAAATGCCTCCCCGTGCCTTCCCCGGTCTGTCCAAGGGCCAGCTTGCCCGGGCTCCCCGCAGCCACGGGGCGCCAGGGCAAGCCAAGGGAAGGCATGGGGTGTGGCCTAATATGCTAATGAGCTGCATTGTCGGGGTGTGGCCTGTTATGCTAATGAGTTCCTGCTGGGCTTTTTCTACACAAAAAGCCCTGAGCTTTCGTGTTCATGCACTCATTTTCAGATACATTGAAACACAGTCATCAACCATTACATGTAGGTAGCAAGTGAGGAAGATGTTGCCCGTATCTGCAGACTTCTGCAAATGTGGGAACTGTTAGCCTCTGTTCATAACTGAGTCACTGGTCACTTCTTCAGCTATGAAGTATCTGTAGAAGAGAGCAGTGGCTCACAAAAGCTGATCCCCTGCCACAAATTTTCTTTGTGCTTTTGAAGCAGTTTTTCTCCAGGTAGGCTTGTCAACTCTGAGTTGGGAAATACCTGGATATTTTTGGGGTGGAGCCTGAGCAGTGGGTGTTGCCTTCTGACACACTTCTGGTGATGTCAGGGGGTGTGGCATATGCAAATAAGTTATTCTAATAAGCTCCTGCACCTCTTTTTTTACAAAATTACCCCTGATTGCAGTCCAAAACAAGGGACATTATTTTGACTTTTTAAAAGGCTACCGCTGCCACTGACGATGTTTTTGCAAAGGTGAAGAAAGACTTGAACCGCCTCTATGTCCTACCTCCAAACAGATTAATATAGGGACATTCTCAGGGCATCCTGATTCTCATATCAAGAATCACTGTCCACCCCACTTCCAAACCCATAATACTAAAGGTTCTTCTGTGGTTTCTGTATGTATACTTTCACTCTAAAATTGCCTATATTCTACTACTATAGAAACCAGATAAATATTTATTCTTTTGGTTAAATATCAACCTGCCATTCGGCTGAAATTTACTGCCCCTTCTGAAGTGAGATGGGTGGTGACCAGACACATGGCCTTGTTTGTGGTGGCACGTTGGCTGTGGGATGCCCTCCACACACAGATTTGCCCTGGTAAGTAATCTTTTGCATTTCAGGTACCAGCTAAATAGTTTTTATTCTCCAGACCTGTTGTTATTTTCTGTGATGTCTAAATGGCCTGTGCAGAAGTTTCTGCTTTATTGTGCTTTTTGTTACTTGCCATATTTCCTCACATTCTTTTTATTGCCATATGTTTTACTGTGGTGCATAACATTCTCTCCCTATGCATGCTCCTTATGGTGTTGCTGCTGTTTTAATCTTTGCCAATACTTTAATGCTATTGTTTCAATCCAGTGGCTATTTTCATCTTACTGCTGCTGTTTTGTGAGTTTTATGAATTATTGTTTTATTGTAAAGTGTATTTTAGTGTCCAGCTGCAATGGCATTTTTAATAGAGAGGTCACTAATAAATGCTTGGAAAACCCCTATAGGAAAACATTTTGTCCTTGAATAGGTTATGCAGTGTTCAAGACAGACCTTTGCACAGGGCGTTAGTGTTCATGCGCACACAATAATGCTAGGGATGATGCATCCAACCCTCCTTCAAGACATAATCTTCCAGATCCTGCAGAAACTAGGAATGGTCCCTGTGGAATAGTGTCAGTAGGAGCATGTACTTCCCACACCCGTAGCTTCCAAAGTTGAGGCATGCTCAAGCTTGCTCCCTTCTCCCTTTAAATTTCTGATGGGGATACTGTGAACTTCAAAATGATTGTGATTAATATTCAAAGTAGTCATCTACATGTGAGTCAAGCCCCTTACTAGATTGCTTCAATGTTTTGTTTGACATTTCACTCAAATGCAAGCAGCTTTGCACATGCATTCCTGCAGGTCTTGCTGCATAAGTTGCTTTATATGTTACAAGGTCATTTATTTACTTCATTTATGCCACAAAAGGAACCCAGAAGGGATGTCTGAACTTGCAGATCCATTTCCGCCATTTTAGTTGCTCTTTATGTGCATATGTGTGCATGAGCACATCCATCTGCTTGCATTTAAATAAAACCTACCCTTATGGCTTGTCCCATGGTTGAAGTGCAACACTAATGTGGATGCCCCCCCCCCCGTCACATGGGACGGCCGCTTGGGTAACCCGCCACAGGGTATGTGGTCTGGATAGAACGCTCCACTATACTTTGAACAGGAACAATTTGAGGCACCAACATACCACACCAAGCCGCCAGTGTGACCATAACCAAAGTTAGGTTAGGCTGAGAATGTGTGATTGGCTCAAAGTCACCCAGCAAGCTGCCATGGCAGAGTAGGAATTCGAACCTGGGTTCCTAGTCTGACACTCTAACCACTACACCACAGCAGAGCCATGCCATGAAGGCAGCCAGTCATGGAAGGTCTTTGTCATACCATTTGATGACTTTGTCACATGATTGCTTAGGGAATTATAGTTCATCACTTAAAAAAAAATAACCACATCTTCCATTAGCCAGGCAAGAAAGTAGATATGCAAAATATTCCTGATCCAAACAGTTTCCCTTTTAAAAATAAAGCCGGATCACAGACATGATAGGCCAAGAAGACAGCTGTGCTGCCCCAAGAGAATCCTTTTGTTACTGGAATTACTAGAACAAACTTCAAACAAGACTTTGGTGAACACAGGAGAAGGGAAACTACAGCTCCCATGAAACAGTGCAGGAATACACACATTCAGATCATTTGCTTGTCTTTGGCATGAAGAAATACCAAACTATGCAGTTTTAAGGGAAACAGAGTCATTGCAGCTCTGTGAACCAGGTGAGGTTGGAAGCTGGCAGCGGCAGCCATCACCGGATGGAAACCTGCAGCAAAGCTGTGTGAGACTGCACATGTGCACAGTTTGTCAAGCATCTGACAGTGCTGATTGCAACTGGTGAATAGACTGAAAGCCCAACCAGCAGGTAACTGATCATCCTTCTGGGGTGCTGCCAAACGGCAGAGCTAAAGCACATGCCAAGGCAAACTACAGCAGGAGAATGCCCAACAGTACTAGGTCCCATCAAGTACTTACCCTTTAACATGATTTTGCATGCAAAAAGAGTGGAGCTTCCCACCAGGTGCCCGTTTCTGGCAGATACCCAGCCTAGAACTCTGGTCCTGGCAGAAGGCCTTCTGCTAAACATCACAGGTATTGTGGTAACTCTCCACATATCTACCACCATCTCCTATGTGGAATAGGAATTTCACACACAGGTGATTGTGCTGGCCACCACATGGGATGAGGGTCCGGCTGCTTGGCAAGAGAAGTTCCATCAACTTAAAGCAGCTTGAAGAACTTTTAACTTGCTTCTAGCCCTGCCAGCCAATGCACGTCTGTGGGCTGTGGTTGACTTTGCACCTTCCAGCCAACAAAAGGGTTCTCAGTGCACTCCATTCCCCTTTAAAGCAGTATGATTGCTGACAGCCTGACAGATCTGGAATGAAAGCTTTAATATAGCAGCTTATGCTCTTTGGAATTTCAGGGCAAGTGCATGATAGTTTCAAAATTGCACTTTCCATTCCTTACTTGAGTTTTTTGGACTATTTACTCATTTCATTGTTAGTTCTCAAGCCTATGAATGGTTCACGGCAAAGCACAGTTCAACCATTTGGTCGCTGCCAAAACTCTACATGTGGCCCCAATAAAATCTGGAGCAGTTCCCCAAGTGCTTCTGAGACTTCAGAAGCATAGGTTTATTTCATGATCTTTGGTGGCACACCTACATAGGAAGCTACTCCAGATGCCAAAACTTGTAGTACAGCCAATGAGGTGCACAGGTTGGAGCAGGAGTCCCCAACCTTTTTGAGCCTGTGGTAGAATTGCCAACCTCCAGGAGCAGTCTGGAGATTTTCTGGGACTACAACACACCTGCAGACTACAGAGAATAGTTCCCATGGGGAAAAGGCGGGTTATAAATTGAAAACAATAAATAATAATAAAATGACTGCTTTGGAGGGTAGACTATTTATTTATTTAATTTTAAATAATTCATTTATACCTGGCCTTTCTTCTAGGGTTGCCAGACCCCCCCCCCCGGTCCAGGCGGGGCTTTCCCTGATTTTGGAGGCTTTAACCCGCCACCGGCTAGCTGGCGCGGAAAATCCCACCCCCAAGCCCGACCACCTGCAGTCACCCCTCTCCCTTCTCTCCTGAGAGATTTAAAGGGCCCTCTGGCTGACCTGTGGCCCGCAGGTGGATGGCCCTTTAAATCTTGCAGAGAGGAGGGGAGGAGGCAGTTGTAGGCCGCATGCCTGAACTTTAAGTGCTTCTGCCCAGCAGGGACTGCCCTCTGCGCCTGAATTCCAAGTGGCATTGCCCCTTGGAGATCAGGTGCGTGGGGTCCCACTGGCCAGAACCACTCAAAGAGTCCCTTTAAATGCTTCTGCCCAGCAGGTACCAGGTTCTGCATGCCTGAATTCCAAGCGGCATTGCCACTTGGAGTTCAGGTGCACAGCCAGTGGCCTCCCCTCTCCCTCCCCTCTTGCAAGATTTAAAGAGCCCTCCACCTGATCGGTGGTCCCTTTAAATCTTGCAGGATGGGAGGGAGAGGGGTGGTCACAGGTGAGAGTTCTTGGGGGCGGGGCTTGGGGCAGGGACGTCCCCAACATGATGTAATCATGTTGGGGATACCCCGTTAGGAACAAAGACGGACCTGGCAACCCTACTTTCTCCACAGTGGGTACCCAAGGCTTACATCATTCTCCTCGCCTTCATTTTATCCTCACAACAACCCTGTGAAGTAGGTTAGGCACTGAGAGAGCCCAAGGTCACCCAGTGAGCTTCCGTTGCATAAGTGGGGATTTGAACCTGGGTCTCCCAGTGAGTAGTCCGACACTTTTAACTACTACATTACACTGGCTCTATGGCGTTATACCCTGCTGAGTTCCCTCCCCCCTCTCCAGGTTCCACCTCCAAAATCTCCAGGAATTTTCAAACCACAAAATGGCTACCGCAGGAGGCATAGCCAGCCACACAGTGAAGATCCTTGTCTTGCAGTGGCAGCTACTGCCAAAACAATATCTTTAAAAATCTGCATAGTCGATCAAATTTCCAATGGCCAATCAGAAACCTTGCAGGCAAAAGCCTTACCTGGCCCAACACACTTTCTAAAAACACTTAGGTGGCAGGAAAGGTGTTGACAGGTGCCATGGATCTCATGGGAACCATGTTGGGAACGCTCGGGTTCAAGTGTCAAATCAGGAGCAGGGAGACCTATTTCTCAGCCTAACGGTAGGTGCTAACTTACCTTACAGGGTTGCTGTGAGGATAAATTGGGGGGTTGGAGACCATGTGCAATGCCTTATGTTCCTTGGAGCATAGATGGGTATAAACAACAAACAACATTCTCTAGTGCTTTTCAGAAGTTTTAAGTAATACAATGAAAGCCTGTGGGTAGGAGGAAGTAAAAGCAAAATGGCCTGACCCACACAAACTGTTTTCACAAGATACAGAGAATGCACATACAATTCATGTACAGTGGACACTTGAATTTTCTTTGTATGTGTGATGAGTAATTCTCATGTTACCTTCAACATATGTATAGCTCAACATGTAACTGAAACCCCACATTTATCCAGAGAGTGGTTGCCAGTTTCATGAGTAAAGTGAACAGGCATAGGCTCATTCTTACAAACAGATTTATGCATGTACATCCAGGACATACATGCATTCACTGTAATATGTGAAGAGGGCTTCTAATTCATGGGAATGAACAGAAAATCTGACAGCATGACCAAAAACCCTGAACAAATCAGAATGTTTGAAAAGGACTATTCACGGTGTTGCAATCAACATTGTTCATGCTCAATGTGAAGTGAGGTGTTTGGCAACTGGGCTGCCCTCCACTGTTTCCTCCGTCTGCCTGAATTTCTGGAAAATCTCAAGGAATCATAATCACAAACACAGGCATGCATTTCAAATACCTGATTGTTATCTGGAGGGATACCACTACGTTTGCGATGCACTTTCTACTTGATAAGCACTATTGAGGGTTATATTACATAACTCCGTGCATCAAGATTCCTTTCACAAGAGGATCTGTGTTGATCTGCAGAGGAGGTGGAAATCCCCCCCCCCCCCATAGATCCATTCGAAAGTGTAGTAGCCTGCACTTCCCAGATGCCATTACATTAATTGAATACTCAGAGGGATGTCTTGGCAGGGAATTGCGGGGGATGCTTCAAACGCTACATTCTGTACTAAGGGACCAATTTCCTGAGTACAACCAGCAGGTACAGAATGGCATTTCTGAATGGCACGCATATGTTTCATTTCAGGCCTTTGCCTGCAAAATACATGGAAAAGCCGCTTGCCAGGCATATGTTTTGCCAGACAAAACTCTCCATTTAGTTAAAACATTTTAAGCTGCCTTTCCACACAGCTTAGGGTCCCTAAGGTGGCAAACAATAAAAATATTAAAACAAGATTAAAACTGCAAATAGATCTATAGAAAACACCTGCGAACCAACAATTCAGGCATGTTCATGCTGTGAATCAGTAACACTGTGAAGGCCCATGTAGTTTTGTGCACAGGAACTGGAGTCCAAAATGGAATTGTGGAATAGCTCTTTTCAGCCAGACTCTTCATTTCATCGCATGGGTACATAAAGCTGCCTTATACTGAGCCAGACACTTGCAGCATAATCCTAAAGACACTTTCCTGGGAGTAAGCCCTATTGAATAGACCACAGTAGAATTCAGAGAAGACCTACTTAGGATTGCTCTCTTTGTCTATCAAGGTCAGTATTCCCTCCTCTGACTGATAGCGGCTCTCAAGGGTCTCAGGTGGAGGCCTTTCACGTCTCCTTCTAAGTGGAGATGCCCTGGATTGAACCTGGGACCTTCTCAACCTCTGAGTCACGCCTCTTCTCCACCTACCACTTCCATTATGTGCAAAGGTATTACTGCTTCCTTGATCTCCATGCAAAGTTTTTCCACAGCAGAGCTGCCGACATTTTTAATGGACCCTTCTAGCTTTACCTTTGACAGTGGCTTCATATACGGATATTTGCATCACTTGCTAATTTCTGCATATCAAGCACCTCTTAAAGAAACAACAGCAGGACAGTACATTTCTTTCTGATCGGTTGGCAACCCTATTCTACAGAGAGGGTAACGCTGTGTCTCCTGGTATGGGATACAACTACACATGCATGCTGCCCCATGTACTCTCTTTCACTGTGATGGGTTCTTGAAAGGAAATTTAAAAGTATAGCTCAGAGCATATGCAGTGTCCACTGCCTTTATAATCTATAGCACATATTTGAGATTTGGGTGTGTGTTTCTGGTGTAATGCCAGGCCAGTTTGCAAGGAGAAAATCCACTTTGCCCCTTCAGACAATTGGAATAGTGCAGTGGTTGACAAAGCAGACTAAGCACAAGGAGAAATGGGTTATCTTGACAACCAGTCACTTTCCCTCCACCGAGTCTACTCTACAGGGTTGTGGTGAGGATAAAATATAGGAGGCAGAACCATCTATGTCATTCTAACTCCTAGGAGAAAGGGTGGTATAAAATAGCAGTTGATAGATTTGTGTGGTGCTTTTTGCAAGGTTTTTTTCCAGCCATTTGAAAATATCTTCAGTACCATTTATTTGTTTAGGATATTTTTATCCTACTTTTCTATTATGAGTCTAGTACATGAAGTGACAAACAGAGTCTAAAAATATCAAACATCAAACACAGTACAAACTGAGAACAGCAGTAAATAACAACAGATCACAACAAAAACTCGTAATAGCAAAGAACAGTGTAAACAACTAAAACAGTCACATAAAAAAGGAGTGCTGGAGCGCTTTAAAATGTATCCCAGCATAAGTTTCCATGAGTCAAAGCTCACTTCATCATATGCATGACATATTCATCCATTGAAGACACACCTGTTTGCCTAACATATCTGCTTAATGGATCAATGCTCCAGTGTATCTCTGAGATGAGATCTGTCTCACTAAATGTGATGCTGGAATTTTTTTCATTAATCTTTAAATTGTCACAAGATTCCTTTTTTAAAAAATTTGCTGCTACAGACTAACATGGTCTTCCACCTGGAACTCAGAACAATCCTACCAGAGAAGCTCAAGGTTAACTACCCCACATACCCTCCAAATAAAGGAACAAAATGTTGGAAGGCCTAACGGGCGCTGCTTCTGGACACGGAGACTCCCTTTATCCATTATGGCTGATAGTCTTGATGCCCACAGGCTCAAAACGTTTGGGGACCCCTGCACTAAACAATAAAGCAATGCACCCGGTGTATGTTCAGAGGCACATCCTTCACTCCAGAGTTCAGCCTCAGCATTGATAACACCTTCCAGAACCCTGGGCTCTCAGATTCCTAACTGTATCATGCAGAACTCAGTTTCAATCAAACTCTGCCTAAACTGGGAGCCTCAACCTTTGCTACCAAAGTTAGCCTGCCAAAATTAAAAGCACAATCAGCCAACAACATAATTTTAGTTCATTAATCATTTGCTTTGCACACTCTGTTGTAGCACACGTTATTAGTGCAGTGTTGAGAAGGGTCGGGCCGTCGGGGGGAACCCCACCTCCAAAATGCCAGCATCGCAGCAACGTGATGGCATGATGTCACCCAGAGGTGACATCATGCCGGGCATGTTGTGGGGGGGATGCTCTATGATTTGAGGGAAAACTCTATGGTCTTCCCTCGAATTATAGCTGCCCCACCCCCAACGTGCCCAACGCAATGACATCACTTCCGGGTGGTGTCATTGTGTTGCACGTGCTTTGCGCACGCGCCAGAAGACTCCCAACAAGGCCAGGAACTCCCCCGCTCCAGCCGAGGTAGGGACTTGGCAACCCTAGTGGTGAAGTGGTAAGCATCTGATCTGGGAAGCCAGGGTTCAAATCTGTCATTTGTTGGAGTCACCCTAACCTACCTCACAAGGTTGTTGGGGGAATAAAACAGAGAACTTGGATATGTCTTATCGGTAGTTACTAACTATGAAAGCTAGGTGGAAATTCCATGTTCAGAGACAGATCTAATCCTCTAAGGACTAAGTAGCAAGGGCCA
Organism: Gekko japonicus; assembly: GCF_001447785.1. Classification (NCBI taxonomy): domain Eukaryota; kingdom Metazoa; phylum Chordata; class Lepidosauria; order Squamata; family Gekkonidae; genus Gekko; species Gekko japonicus. Next base: position 91,657 of record NW_015170902.1, on the reverse strand, counting down.
GCATGTGTAATGGATAGAGCAGAATTTAGAACATGTGGGGTCAAATCCCCATTCTGGTATGTAATTCACTGGGGCTGTGCTCACACCAGTAGTTCGCGCCAATATAGTTGTGTTACCTTTGTGGGTTTAAAGGGCATGATCAGACAACATCCGCCCTCCATGTCCCAGTTTTTGGCACCTGGGTCCGGCCTGTCCTGGAAGCAGAGTTTGCCGACACTGGGGAAAGTCTGTTCTTTACGTATGCCAGCACTTTCACTTCGCTTTTCCCAGCGTCTGGAAAACCCCACACACACCCATTGTGAACGCATGTCAATGGGAGGTGTGAACCGTCATTTCTGTCTCAATCATGGAATTCCCCCCCCCCAAGCTTTTTTTTGTGTGGAAACAATTAACTCACTGCCACATCGCTATCTCTACATTTGCAGTGGCAATGAATGTACATCAGGGAATTGTTGTCATACCGAAGAAGTCTAAGTTGCACAGGAGCGCAATGTTTTGGGGGGCTTTAAGGAAGCAACAAGATGGAAGAAAGGCATGCCAAAGTTCTCTCAAATGTTGGCAAGGATTAGGGGTGTACCTCTTTCACCACAACCCAATGTCTTGGGGGCAGCCCTTTCAAAACCCGTGAACTTTATTTCCTGTGAGCCAAAAACAGACACCTACACACAGTGAGGGAGAGAAAAAATGATATTCACTTCTGCTAACAGCTAGGGAGGAAACACACTGTGCAGGGGTAGTCATAGTAACCCCTTCCCCTCCCACCTCCCCCACTGCCAAAGAGCCCAATCATCTCCCCCCAGCACAACCACTGGTTCAGGAAAACAGGATTTCCGAGGGTGGGAGAGGACAATTCCCAGATCTGTGAGTGTTGGGAGGAAACAGAGAGAAGGAAATTATTGTCCTTTGAGACAATGCCCCAAAAGAACAATCAGAAGTGGCCCTAGATCAGTGGCAGACATCTGCTTGGCATGCAAAAGGCCCTACATGCGGGGAGTTCAATCCCTAGCATCTCTAGCAAAAAGATCAGGTAGGAGGTGATGGGAAAGGCTTCCACCTGAGTCCCTGGAGAGCTGCTGCCTGTCTAAGGAGACAACACCAGTGTTCCCTCTAAGCTGAGTTGGTGTGAGCCAGCTCACAGTTTTTTACCCTCCGGTTCACACATTTTTGTCTTGGCTCGGGAAGGAGGGCTCCAGAGCAAACGTAATTTATGCAGTAGCCAAATCGCTCAGTCACAGCTTTAATGCCAGTGGCTCACAAAGTAGAATATTTGCTCACAGGACTCCACAGCTTAGAAGGAACTTTGGACAACGCTGTCCTTGACAAGCGAAAGCTCCGTCATCTCTGTCTGAGCCATACCCTGTGTCAGATGTAATACATGAGTTGTGACTTCTCCTCAATTCCCACAAGTGCAGTGGCCAATTAGGATCAGGACCACTGTGCATGCACAGAAGGGGGGGGTGCGGTCTTCCTCCCTGCACCATTTTCCAAATCTGAAACAGTCCCAGGGTGCTATCTGGAGAAGCCCCATGTACTCCTGGGGATACAAATAGGCTTCCCCAAGAGGTCCAGTGGCAGCCCCAGGTCTGTTTCCTTAAATGGCACCTTCATTTAAGGCTCAGTGGTACAACACCTGTTTGCATGCAGAAGGTCCTGGCTTCAGTTCTTGACATCTGTCACTGGGGAAGTGTGTATGTGTGTTTGTGGGGTGGGGGGGTGTAGCTGTGAATTTCCTGTCTTGTGCAGGGAATTGAACTAGATGACGCGTGGTGTCCCTTCCAGTTTCTATCTCCAGTTAAAAGAATCAGGTAGACAGTGGTGGGCAAACTCATTAGTCAAGAGAGCCAAATATCAACAGTACAACGATTGAAATTTATTTTGAGAGCCAAATTTTTAAAACTTTAACTATATAGGTAGGTACATTGTTATTAACTTAATTACGGTACTCCTAAACTGGCCTTTGCTAAAAATGTCCTCAATCTGATTGAGGTACGTTCGCTGAGGTCGACCCCTTCCAACTCTCCCATCCACACTCGTCTTGTATACTTGTTTCGTCTCCTTTTGTTCATCCTCTCTATATGTCCAAAGTATCCATAAAATTAAATCATGACAAAATAAATCATGACAAACACTAATGTGAACAATGGCCTTGCATCTCCTTGGAAAGTTTGGGTAAGTCAGGTTTGTATGTTGTTGTTTTTAATTTTAGGCATGCACTAGAGAGCATCAATATGTATGGCCTCGCTGGACCAGATTCAAGGTTCTTAGCTAGCAGCTAGCATTCTGTTCCCACCTGCAGCCTTCCAGAGGCCTCTGGAAGCTCAAAGAGCTGTTTGCCCTCCCCCATTCTCTCAACAGCATTTCATACTAAAAGGTTCAGTGTCCCTGAATGCAAGCTTGATTGTTCACAATATATTTCATCTTGCTCAAAGAGCTGTTTGCCCTCCCCCATTCTCTCAACAGCATTTCATACTAAGAGGTTCAGTGTCCCTGAACGCAAGCTTGATTAAGTTCACAATATATTTCATCTCTACGGGTTCCCCCCCCTAAACTTCCCACCCACATCTTGTGGCAGTGGCTTTTACAAGTTAACTGGGCGGGGG
>NW_015170902.1:88877-89028 GCF_001447785.1 Gekko japonicus | reverse complement strand
AGCTGAGTTAGTGTGGGCTAGCTCACACCGGCTCACACATTTTTGTCTTAGCTCAGGAAAGATGGCTCCAGAGCAAACTCATTCATGTAGTAGTAACCAAATCACTCGCTCACAGCTTTCATGCCTGGAGCTCATGAAGTAGAATCTTTGC
>NW_015170902.1:88569-88728 GCF_001447785.1 Gekko japonicus | reverse complement strand
GTGGGTTGTTTTAAAGGGGCTTCCATCCACACTAAATCTTTGGAAGCACATTGCAATAAAGCCCCTACAACTGTATAAAGGTAAAGGTAAAGGTTCCCTTGCTCGAAAGCCAGTCGAATCCGACTCTAGGGTTGCGGTGCTCATCTCCGTTTCAAAGCC
>NW_015170902.1:87972-88115 GCF_001447785.1 Gekko japonicus | reverse complement strand
GACAGGCATACACTCGTTTGAGAAACTGAGTCTTACATTACAACACCTCTGGAACATTGCAGATCAGTAGAGGCAGCACTGCACAGTGGTCAGAGTTGCAGATTGATGTGGGGAGACCCAGGGTTGTATTCTCACTCTGCTGG
>NW_015170902.1:86443-87771 GCF_001447785.1 Gekko japonicus | reverse complement strand
ACACCATTTGAGGGGAAAACAAAGAGCACTTTTCAAGACGACTCCCAGACCGGCTGGACGCTCCCCCGCCAGTAGGGATTTTACATTTGGCAACCCTAGCTCCTCCATGCCTGGCAGAAGATAAGGTGCAGAGGCGAGAGGTGGGCAAGCAGAAGAGGCACTCAGCCAGCCACACAAGATGCGTGCAAAGAAACTCCCGCCACCCCAAGCTTCAGGCTGCCTCATTAAAGGAGTGCGGAGGCCAGACTCGCAAATGAGAACAAGCAACCTCAGGGTTCGTGGGTCGTATTTTGGGCTGTGGAACCGGCTCCATTCCTGGAGTTCTCTCGAGTTCCTGTGCTTTTGGTTTTGCTTTTTGCCAATCCGCCTCCCAAGACTGCTCCAGGTGCTCCGGCCTGAGGGCTGCTGGGGCCTCCCGCAGTTTGGCCCCATTATATCCTATGGGCCATTGAAGTCAATGGCGAAAACATAGGGTATATTCTGGGGGCTGGAGGGGAGGGGGTTTGTGGGAGAGGCTCCAGAATCACAGGGTAGCTGCTGGAGCCTCTCCCCAAGATACCCGCCATGTTTCAGGAACATGGAACCAGGGGGTCCAATTCTTCGGGCCCCAAAACAGATTGCCCCATCCCCTCCATTGTTCTCTATGGTGGGGGAAAAAGTTTCTTTTTTCCCACCATAGAGAACAATAGAGGGAATAGGCCGTCAGCGCCTACAGTGGAAGAGCCACACTCAAGGGGCCAAAGAGCCGCATGTGGCTCTAGAGCCGCAGTTTGCCTACCACCGAGGTAGGAGGTGGTGTTAAAAAAACAAAAAACCTCCACCTGTGAGTGACCCTAGAGAGCTGCTGCTAGTCACAGTGCACAGGAGTGACCCTGACAGACCAGAAGTCTTATTCACTGCAAGGCAGTTTTTGTGTTCATTGCGTATGCCCCTTCCTACCCTGAACTCCCAACTAACAGGAGAAAGAGTCTGCTTTTGGGACGAGACACAGCTCAGTGGTAAAGCATCCCCAGCCGCACCATCCCCAATCCCCAGCAGCACCCTCAGTTATGAGGCTCAGGTAGCAGGTACTGTGACGACACCTCTGTCCAAGACCCTAGAGAGCAGCTCCCAGTCAGAGTAGGCTATATACTGACCTTGACAGACCAAAGGTCTGGCTCCCTATAAAGCAACTTGGTGTGTGATACAGGCTGCACCTGAACATGGAGGTTCCATTCAAACAGCTTGGCCAAGAGCCATCACTATATTACCTAACAGCCACTGTCAGCCAGAGCAGACAATACTGACCTTGCTCGACTACGGGTCTGACTGGGTATAAAGGGGCGGGG
>NW_015170902.1:38307-85523 GCF_001447785.1 Gekko japonicus | reverse complement strand
CCCGCCCCCCCCGCAAGCCGCAGGCCCCGGAGCGAGAGGGGGGCCCCCGCTGCGCTCCTTTGCCCGCTCGGCCGCCCGGTCTCTCGCCGAGCGGCGCCTGTCGCCCACCAGGCCGGCCGCGCGCAACCTGCGCCAGAGCCCGCTTAGCCTACCTCCGGCTGCCTGGTCCTGGGCGACCCGCCGCCGCCTCTGGGCAGGAACCGCTGCTCGGCGCGCGATCCGTCCTGCCAAGCGACGCTGAAGCAGCCCCGGCGCCCCGGCCGCTGCGTTCCCCCGACTGACCCTTCCGCGGGTGGGATGCCGCTTCAAAACACCGCCTCCTCCTCGCGCGCGCGCTCTCACCCCTCCCCCTGCCCTCCCCCTGCCCTCCCCTTGCTCGCTCCGCCGTCACTCAGGGACAGGGTACGCACCAGGGGGAGACCTCGGTGGCATCTATGCCGGGGCCGATCACGGGCATACCCCATCCGCTGTCAGAGACGGACGCCCCCAACACACACACACACTCACACACAGAGGCTACGAGGTCCCATCCATTCACTGGCTGCTGTCTGGAGAAGGAGGGATGGAACGGCCAATCAGAAATTCCCCAGAAGGATTTTTAAAAGTGTGTCATATTGGCTTGGAAAACATTGTTTTCCTACACAGGGAGGGCAGGCAACTAGGGCAGTCCCCTACAAAGTCTTTCCCAGAACTACCCTGGAAAACCCCTAGATTTTTCTGCAGAAGTCAATGGCTTTGTGTAAGTGGGGACACCATGGAAAAGCGGCCTTCTTTTCCTGTGATCAACAGGACAAAAGCCATGCTTTGTTCAGGCCCTGAAAGAGAATCTTTAGTTCTTATTCCTATTTTTTTTTAAAAAAAACCTGTAGATCCTGCTTTCTCTTATGCTTAAGGTGGCCTACAGCAATCACTTGCAAAACCCCCCACAAAAGAGTTAAATAGTATACATCAGGGATGAAAACAGTCATTCTGCTGCTCAAAGATAAAACCCTCAATTACAGCCGGTCTTGTTTTAAAAAAATACCCAGAGAGGGAGCCTGAGAATCTTCATTAAATAGCCCCTTCCAGATGACCGAAGCCATGACAGAAAAGGCAGTGGACTCACCCATGTGCTGCTTACCTAGTGGATACTACTACGGGAACAGAAAATGTGGCTCAGTGGCAGAGCATCTGCTTTGCATGCAGAAGGTCTCAAGTTCAGCCCCCGGCATAAAGGCTTACAGGACAGGTTTGTGTTGCAGCAAAGAGGAGTCTTGTCACGGCCCAAAGGTAGGTTGTTTGCCGCAACATGGATGCTATGGCGAGGGGTTTTCTTCTACAGAGCATCATGGTGCTTTTGTGCACCCCCCAGGTTTCCCCTATTTTCCCCATTTTGTTGTTCCCACTGGAATTCATCTCCTTTCATCTCAAGTATAATAGCAACAAGATTACAGGCATCCTATATATAATTCCCTTATGTATTGGCAATTTCCAGGTCTCCCATTGACTGTGCAGTGCACTCCATCAGCCATTGGCCCATCAACCGCCACTCAAGAGTACTCATGTGCCATTGGCTGGGTGCTGGGTCCACTCCTCTCCCCCACCCACTGCCAGCCTGGACACTCATCCCTCACAGAATTAACTATCAAAATGCTTGTCTCTCCTGACAAAGACACTTCTGCTTGGCTCCTGTGGGACTAACTTTTCCCTCCTTCGCTGTTGCTAGGCAACCAAACTTGGTTCCGTCAGTAAAAAGACGAAGGAAGCCCTTTCCAGGCCTTTGTGAGGAACCCATTGGGGCCAGTCCTGACTAGCAGCTTGTTGTGAGGATAAGGCTGTATTCAGAAACAAGCTTACTTATTTGTTTACTCTACTTATAGTCCCTGTCTTACTGAGACTAAAGCTATAACATAATAAATGCAAAAATGTTTTTTGACAAAAAAAAAAAAGAAATGCAAAAATGAGATTACAGAAATTAGAAAGGAATGCACTAAAAACAAAGTAATGAATATATAAATAAGTAAATCTTGTTGGAAGTGGAGGAGAGTGCACTGTCCTCTGCCTCAGCCTTCAGAGACAGAACCATAGATTTAAAGACAGAGAGGTCAGGAAACACAGAGAGCAGAATGCTAGGGACAAGACTTCCTTCCAGCTTGAGACCTTCTCTCTCACACACACACAAAGAAGGAGCACACACTCTCCATCTTTGCCACCATGAATGCAGGACAGGCATTCTCCATCTGCATGCATCTAGCTAGTAAGATTAGATTCTATCCCTATTTCTCAACCAGCACTACCTAGAATGTAGTTCCTTGAATAAAGGATTCTTATTACTTTGAAATTGACACGTGGGTCTGTGTGACTCTGTAAGTTTGCTAGCACACATAGTATGTAGAAGCTGCTGCTTGTTTTAATAAGCTCAGTTTTTTCTGCATTTCTTCAGTTTGAAGCAGATCAAACTGATCTCTTAGTTGTTTGATTTCTGCTAAGATTGTTTTCTTTAAAGATTTTTAATGTTGGCCTTCTAAGGTCTGAATTCTGTAGTTATTTTTTTAATTTGTTCCAATCTTTCCCTCTTTTTCTTAGAGGCTATGGCAATTAACTTTCCTTTCATATATGCTTTACTTGCTTCCCAAATAGTTGCCATAGAGAGATCCTCTGTGATATTTAGTTTAAAAAATTCAATTCTTCTGTGTCAGGTTCACAAGTTTTTAAAATATCTTCCTGCAGCAAAAGATTGTCATTCATTCTCCATCTTCTTCTTATAGACATTTCTCTATGCCATGTAACCAATAATGGATTATGATCAGCAATTGTTTTTTGGCTGGATTGCAATGGATCTCAAATTTGTGAGTAGAATCTTAGATGTCCAGCACATGCCAATTCTTGAGTATGTCTTGTGTCTATCTGAAAAGAAAATGTAGTCTCTTAAGTGTGGATTGAATGTTCTCCATAAATCTTCTAAATTCAGTATTTGCATATAGGTGAAGACATTCTTAGGCAGTTTTCCTCCTTTAGACTTTTTAGTTCTGTCCTTTTTTGGATCTAGTGCGCCATTCATGTAACTGAAAATTAGAATCTCTCTCTCTTGAAAATGTATGGTATATAAAGTCAGTAAGTTATGGGAAATGAAACAAGGTATTTCCACAAAGAAAAAGAAAGAAGGAGGGGGAAGGACCCACAAGTCCTGTAAGATGAAAGTTCATGTTTTTGTTCTACTATGCAATTTTTTGGCTTATTCACAATAGTCCATTAAAACATGTAGCAATATCAAATGCTTAGGGATGGATAGACATCTTGGAAGTAGAGCCAAGTTTTAACATTCTTCCTTATTGTTTACATCTGTATTTCCTGGATCAAACTGACATCAGGTATACATGAGAAAACAAAGCTTAGAAAGTTCCTTAAAAATATTCCTTCATTTGTGTTGAAAGCTTTGTCTGAAGATAACAGCCTTGTTAATCTTGTACTCCTTCCCCTTAGTTCAAAGAGTTTTATTAGTTCTTTTTTAAGACTCTTAGTCCGCTTTCTTGATTACTGCGATGTTAACAAACTGTCTTTAAATTTTGGGAAATCTAAAATCATTGCCTTTGGAAGGATGTGGAAGCCTAACAAATGGAAGGTAAGAGGTAACCTGATTGAGCAGGTTCCAAGCTTCAAATATCTGGAAGTACGTTTCCATCATAGCCTTAGATGGGCAGTACATAAAAAGGAAATGACCAAATCTGTCAATAGTACCATGCTTGCAGTTTCTCGTTTTCACTATACTAAGGGCTATCAGTGTGTGCCCGCGGCCTTGAGGGTTTTCAATCATAAGATCAGTGCTGAACTAATGTATGGGGTTCCAATCTGGATTTTGGCTCTTAAAAAAGATATAGAAAAAGTCCAATCTACATTTCTTCGAAAAATATTAGGCCTTCCCCCATGCGTGTCCTATGCAACCATCTGTTTGGAGACCAATCAGAGTATTTTGGAAACGAAAGCTCCTCTAATAAAATTTTAGGGCCAGAACATGTGGGCTTCTGCCAGGGGAAGTCAGCTTTGGACCACTGCTTAGTCCTCACTCACTTGATTAACAAGTATGTGAGAAGGAAAAGGACTAAATTCTATATTGCTTTTTTGGATTTTAAAGGGGCTTTTGATTCAGTTTCAAGAGAACTTCTTTGGGTAAAGCTCGAGGGATTGTCTCTAGATAAGAGGTTATTATTTCTTATTAAAAAACCCTATACCTCTATGTCCTGTCAGGTTAGGTGTACCCCGTCAGGGAGACTTTCCCCTCAAATCCCTATTGAGTGGGGGGTTAAGCAGGGGTGCATTCTAGCCCTCCACTTGTTTAATCTGTTTCTTAAAGATTTTGCCCCTTTTCTGTCACTAGTTGATGGCCATAGCCCTAGACTCGACTCTTATTCCCTTGCTGTTATACATGGACGACACGGTTCTTTTGTCTATATCCTGTGTTGGATTAAACTGCTTATTAAATCGTTGCCATGAATATTGTGTGATTAATAGATTGGAGCTGTACTATGAAAAATCAAAGATATTTGTCTATCTCTATTCCTGGAAATTATATAAGTGGACTATTAATGGCAATAAATTTGAACAGGTCAGGCACTTCAAATACTTGGGTGTCCACTTTCATTCTAGTGCCACCTGGACCCATCACCGCAGAATGGCTATTAATGTAGCTAAAGTCAGTACTGCAGCAATCTCTTGTTCTTACTTTTCTGACCATGGACACCAATATGTGCCAGCTGCACTCAAAGCTTTTAATGTTAAAACTGGAGCTCAATTATTGTATGGAGTACCCCTCTGGATAGATGCAATTGACACTTCAGTGGAATGTGTCCATTCTACCTTTTTGTGAAAGATCATGGGGGTACCCATGTGTGTTCCATATGCTGCCTTATGTTTGGAGTGCGGACAGAATTTGATGGCTACTAAGGCATGGTTCCAAACCATTAAATTTTGGCTGCGACTCCACTTCAACTCTGACCCCTCTAGTTATCTGTATCAATTACTTTCTGAATCTGTCAATTCTAGCTGGCTATCTCACATTGAAACCAAAGTATGCTCCTTGAACTTGCCCTTAGAATCTCTATCCTTGCTTTCTGAGCCTGAGGCTTTTTAAAAAATAAAATCTAGTTTATTGGGCTCAGAATTGCTAACTCTCTATAGTTTGGCTAACAGAACCTGTTCTCCCCTAAATTTAGGGATTGTTCCAAATGCAAATCTTCCAGCTGTATATCTTTATCAACTTATAGCTCCAAATTTGCACAGAGCCATCTCCTTGGCCAGATTTAATGTTCTTCCTTCTCCTCTTCTCTCTGTCAGATTCCAGGGGATCCCCTACTCCAGCAGGTGCTGTCCTTGTATGAAGGACTGTGTTGAAACTGTCCCCCATGTTCTCCTTTAATGTCCCTTTTATTTGGTGCCCCGCCAGGATCTTTTGTACCCTATTTAGCTCAATTCCCAGAGATTCCTGACGATTTTAAGGTTCTGTTTTTACTTGATAATCCAGATACGGAAATAACAGAAATAGTAGCAAGGTTTCTTCTTAGTGCTATGGCTATACGTTCTGATAAGTAACCACTAGGTTTTTCTGTTTTTCTGCACCATAGCTCCAATTTTACCCTATATTGATTTGTATTTTCTGATCGGTATTTAACCTGATCTCCTATTGTATGCATATACATATGCCAATAAAGGCTTGTCAAAGTCAAGTCAGGAAACGAAAGCTTGGATTATGACATTTAAATTTTGGCTCAGGTTACATTTTAGAGCTAATTCCAATCCTTTTATTTCACAAATGCTTACCAAGTTCTCATCCTCGGCATGGTTTTCCCAAATAGAGAGTAAGATCACGCGTATAGGAGTTAGTTTTGGAGAGCTTCTTCATTTGTCAGAAAGCTCAGCCTTTGGGATTTCCCCTATTGCAGCTTTCTTAGGACAATATTGGTTTATACCAGGGAAAATGTATAACTCTTTTCTAAATTTAAGAGAGAAAAATATTTTCAGAATATGTGATATACTTGTTAATGGCAAATTGGGAACCCAAGCACAACTGGAACAGAAGTATAAAATAAAATTGATTTCAGTATCAACAGTTGAAACACATGTATGCAGAACTATCAAAAACTAATCCTTTTGATAGACCTTGGACCCAATTTGAAAAATTTCTAAATAAATTAGAAACATCTTTGAAAGGGATAATTTCAGTTATCTATTTTTTGATTAATGATAAGGTATGGAATCAGAAATCAACAATTCAGAATGCATGGGGAAAAGATTGCTCTTTAGCAATATCTACACAACAATGGAGTATATTATGGAATTCCTATCCTTTTACAACAAATTACAGTTGTTTAAAATTTACGCTAGATGGTACCTAACATCAAACAAATTATTTCTGTGTATATTTAAGTCTGATCCCTTATGCTGGAAAAGTTGTAATCAAAAAGGTACATTTGTACACTGCTGGTGGGGATGTCTGCATATCAATAAATTTTGGGTAGAAGTTCTTTTTTTAAATATTTTATTGTTTTACACGTAACATGTTTGCAACAAAAATCTCATACATTTTGGAACACTATACATACTATTACATCATATTATACACAGTGTCACTGGCAATGTCTGCTTAATATGTATATATTAAGAAAAAAGTTTCCCCCCGTCGTTGCCGGTGATTGCTTAAAAGACTATTTATTATCTTCTCCTTAAACTCCCAAACAAACAATACATGATTGTTAAAGTTCTTTTAAAAAGAAAAAGAAAAGTACAGCAACAATATTTATACCTTCGTGGTGGAGTTCTTGGAGGTTGCCACCTCCCTATGGGACTTTGGAAATTTCCAAAGGGGGTCCTTCCCTAAGACCCCGCCCTATGGGAGGTAGTGAGGGAGTTCCTCCCGAATGCCTTACCCGCAGTGCTCCTATTATATAAAGATATCAATATATCTAAAAATTAATGATAATAGAACAAAATACCAAAATTTAAGATAATTTTCTCATACACTGACGGCTCCAACAACTATTTTTTCAGAGGCTCTTGAAGGTTTTTCTGTTAGTCTTATAGTCCATCACAGTAAAAGTTACTTATATAGCTTCATTTTCTAAGGCTTTTAACATTTCTTCTCCAGACTTGACATCATGCACAGTGAAGACTCTATTTTGGTGGTTTATACGTAAATGTCCTAGTGGAAGCCAGCGATAACGGATGTGTTTTTCTGAGTGATTGATTTCAAATTCCGTCGTGCTGTTAAAATCTCTGGTGGCAAGTCTTGAAATATTTGAACCCAAGTGTCCTCCAGTTGGAGTCTGTTGTTCATCCTTGCAGCTTCTAACACAGTTTTCTTTATTTTGGTATCTGTTAGTTCAGCCAGTATTTGGGTAGAAGTTCTTAAAGAAATATTTAAGATGACAGATCATAATCTTCCTAACTCTCCAGACTCAGTATTATTAAATCAATGGCCTTTATTAAAAATATCTAAGCAATCTACTGAAATGATTACATTATTATTATATGCCGCTAAAACTGTTATAGCACGAAATTGGAATCAGACTGTTATAGCACGAAATTGTTATAGTATGAAATTGGAATCAGACTAAGGCACCCATAATACAGGACTGGATCTCAAAGGTATGGGATGTAGTGGTAGCAGATAAAATAGCTACTCAAATAACAGTAGCTCAAACTCCTACAAAGCCTAATATTTTTTTAGATAAATGGTTTTCTTACTTTGAATATATTAATTCATGTTCTATCAGAGGGTATGCTATTCCAGATCGATATTTAAAATTTGCATTGTACTAAGGTTCCTGCTTATTGAACAAAATAATAATATTTAAATAAATATTAAGGTGTAGAAGAATATAATGAAGTGGACTAGATATAGTTGCAGCAATGGTTGGTTTTGTTGGATTGTTTGTTATTTTTTATTGTTGAAGTTATAATGTACAATTTACATTATATTTGAAATTTTGTAACATGTATTATCAAGAAAATTTAAAAATTATGTTTTAAAGAAAGCTTAGCCTTTCACTTGATTAAACAAAGACTCCTCGACACAGAACACCAAGAGCTGATTAGCCTGACTTCAGGTAGATGCTCCCCCTTGAAGGTAGGGTTTCCTCCCCAAGGGTCTATTGCAGGATATTTGCTCTGTTTAACCACTCCTCATTATCAAAGAGCTTTTATGTTAGGCCGTTTTAATGTGCTGCCTTTGGCTGTATTGGGTGGTAGGTTCTCTAAGACTCCTTATGTGGATAGATTATGTCCTTGTGGTGTTAATGAAATTGAGAGTCTGGATCATATCATTCTACACTGAATCTTCTGTCATGATGTTCGATCATCATATCTTGAGCCTGTGTTGAGAAATCTAGTAAATCATTCTGATGAATGGAAGATATTTTATTTACTCTCTACTTGATCCTCAGTGATTATGGAAATGGTGGCCAAATTTCTGTTTTGGCTTCTAAGAGGAGGGAATGTATTATTAACTGCATATGACTTCGTATTCCTTGCCTGTCAGTTTTGATACAATATGCCAATAAAGGTTGATTGATTGATTGATTGATAGTTCTTTTTTAATTTTTATTTTCATTCTCAACAATTAACTAACAAATAAAAGAGAAAAAACATGGACATATTTTGATAAAGTAATACAGAATATATAATTTCAAGATATAACATAAGTAAGAAAAAATATAGAAACAAACCTTGTGAACCTTTTACACAATTAATTCTGGTGTCATAACTTCCAAAAGTGTTTCCAAGAGAAAAGTTGTGCAGTTAGTCCATAACTCAATTCAAATTAACCAACTTGTTTTCAAAAAAAATTATAATATTGATGTCTCTGAGAATAGTCTTTGAGTATATCATCCAGTTTCTCCAGCACTGGATACCATCTTTCTAAATATTCAGAGGAACTGGAAGAAGAGTCATAACTTGTTAAACAATCTGATATTTTATCCATTAATAAATGTTTCCAAATTCTTATTAGTTCTTTATATCTTGTTGCCGGTCAGAGATAAATATTTTCCTTCCAGGACAGGACAATTCACTGTAGTAGAGATGACACAAAATGGAGGGGGTGGGGAACTCTTCATTAAATTGCTTCACTTAAGTTGCTGTATAATGTTCTTGTTGTATGCAAAGGAAAAAACAAGCAATGGGGGTGGGGGGAAGACCTAATAAGGGAGGGTATGGGGAAAAAACAAGGAAAATCCAAAAGGGGTAGTAAAGGGTCTGCTCTTACCGGCAGATTATGCCTCCTTAACCCCACATTCTCAACTGTTATCAGAGCTTTTCTGGGAAAAAATCAGATAAGTCCACCTGTCAAAGAACTTCCTCAGAAGGGAAGGGGGATTGGAAATGCCTCCCTCTGATGTTTATAGCAAAATATCTTTAGTGGGGTAGAGATGAAGCACAGAGTGCTTCTAATGAGTAGCCATGTTCACCCAGAAGTGCTTCTCATTTGCCTTGAAAGTCCCTGGCTGAGGTTGCTGGAGGTCAGTTGTGGGACTTACTTAATAGGCTGATTGTTAGCCAAATTGCCTTATTTCATAAATAAGCTTGGGGGGAATTATGAATTTTAAATGGCAATAGGCATAAAATATAGGATCATAGCCCATGTGTACCAGAGTTAGGATTCCCAGATCCCGTGAATAGACAAGGAGACCACGTTGCTAGAAAAATTGATCTCTTTACTTAATGATTCCCAAGCATACTACTAATAATAAGCAAGCAATCACACACACAACATAGAGCTAAGAATACAGGGTTGAAAGGATAGTGACATTTGCATGAGCAGGAGTATTGTTGGTGGGTAATATGTTACCTGTCCGACGAGACAAGTAGATCATGCAGAGAGAAAAAGACAAATGGGGGTGGGGGTAAATCATGAGCTGACCAGTGACACACATGGACTGATTCCAAACCAGCCGAGAATGGAACCAACAAGGGAAGAAGAGCACAAGAGCAGAGAGCAAGCTCAGGGAGAGCTCACCTTAAATAGCTAAATTGTGACCTGAGACGATGGCCATGTGGTCACTGGTTCCCATGCAGTATTAGGGGAAAAAACCCTGTACTCTGGATGGGGGACACAAAGGGAATGACAGTAGGGCAATTTAGACTTGATGGTCGATAGGGAGTGGCACCTCTTGGGGAAGGGGGTGAGACAAAGGAGAGGGTGAAGGGATCCAACCGCATTGCTGGTTCGGTGCTTCATATTAACAATCCGATGCTTGGCATAGGCATTATCTGGATAGGTGGCAACAGTTTGTTTGAGAATGGCTTAGGAGGAGGGGGAGGAATGCACTACGTGGTGAAGAAGAGATATCTTCATGGCTTCTGTGCAGGAACACTGGTCTTCTATCAGAACGTGGATTCTCTTCAGGGCTGCTACTGGCTATGTTCATGGCGGCCGGGGCTGCTGGTCTGCATTACAGTCCTTGTGCTGGTGCAGAGGTGCAGGGGCAGAAGGCTTCTGTAGTCCCAGGTCCGCATCTGGCTTGGCATACTTTGTTGGCACAAGGCTTCCCTTGGCCACAGTGTATGGTCCATAATCTGGTACTCTTAGGATCACAGCTCTGTCTATTGCCCTGGCCCACACTCTTCACAGTCCAGTCAGGCAGTGATATTATAAGAGCCTTTAATAGTGCCCTCTGAAGTGGCTTCATGGCAACATGATCAGAGACTTATCTTGACAAAACAACTGTGTGACAGTAGAAGGCAGCTTTATTTGTTCAAATATATACTGCTATGGAGTGTCCTTAGCTTAGTAATTAGAGCATACACTCTAAAATTCAACCCTCAGCTTCTCCAGTAAATGGAGCTCAGATAGTAGATGCAGTAGAGGACTCCTAGGGAAGAGTGTCTGTCATTTAGAATACTGACCTCAATAGACCAAGGGCTGTAGACATGGGAGAACTCAGGTTGCCAACAGGCCTGGAAAATGTCCTGTCACTTTAATAGAAGTTTCATGTGTGGAAATGGGCAGTGAAGCTCTTCATGGCATGGATATAAAAAAATCACATCCCAGTAAGCTTATATTAAAAATATGGGACATTTTTTCTCCAGGCTGCTTGGCGACCCTAGAGAGAAATAATATATTAGGGTAGGCAAAGAGTAAATTGAATGGGAAATCATGTGAACAGAGTGAAATGGACCTGTTCTCACTCTTCCTCCATGGAACGCAAAGGGACATATGTGGAAGAGCCAGTCTGCTTCAGTGCTGTGGGATAGGCTGACTGTAGTTGCCATAGCCAGGTAGGAAGCTTCTTGGCATACTGGATGTTTGAATTCAAGGCTAAGGACACCTAGTGCTGGAGGGTTTGTAGGTTTCTTTGCATAGGTAAAGGTAAAGGTTCCCTTTCTCGAAAGCCAGTCGAATCCGACTCTAGGGTTGCGGTGCTCATCTCCGTTTCCAAGCCGAAGAGCCAGCGCTGTCCGAAGACATTTCCGTGGTCATGTGGCCGGCATGACTAAACACCAAGGCGCACGGAACGCTGTTACCTTCCCACCGAAGTGGTACCTATTTATCTACTTGCAATTTCTTGCTTTCGAACTGCTAGGTTGGCATAGTAGACTATTATTTAGTACTATTTAAAATGGTAGCTCTTTAGTAGTATTTAAAATGGTAGCAGAAACAAATGCTTCTCATTTTTTAACATGTAATGAACCGGGGGCGGGGGGGGGGGCATAGGAATCTGATCCCATGGGTTTTCAGGTGTAAAGGTGTTAAAATAAATTCCAAGCCTGGCCTGCAGTGCCCCCTGCTGTTCATTATGAGATTAGTACAACATCTATTTTCACTTCAAAAACTTTTTTTTTTGGCCACTTTCACATTAAGATTACCCCAGAGTGTGTTATTAGACACCTTAGCAGGGCTTGGGACACAAAGAAGAAGGGGTAGTGACTATTTTTATTGATTGATTTGATTTGTATCCTGCCCTCCCCGCAAGCAGGCTCATGGTGGGTTCCATCATAAAATTCACAGTACAACAAATCGACAGTTAAAATATATCCAAGAACCTCTCCAAAAACAATATTCAGTAAAGACTGGTGCCTCAACAGATTTCAAGAAGAAGCTGGTTTTTTTCCAGGTGGCCATTCAGATCTGAGGTCACTGGAGGGGAGGCCAATAGCAGGTGGGTGCTCACTGCCTCAACTGGAAGCCTGGCGGAAGAGCTCCGTCTTGCAGGCCCTGTGGAACTGTAATAGGTCCTGCAGGACCTTGATTTCTAATGGGAGCTCATTCCACCAGGGAGGAGCCAAGGCCAAAAAAGCCCTGGTCCTCGTTGACGCAAGTTGGACGTCCCTGGGACTGGGAGCCACCAGGAGAAGTTGATTAGTAGATCATAAGTTCCTGCGGGACTGATATAGGTAGAGGTGGTCACAAAGGTATGCTGGCCCTTGGTCATATAGGACTTTAAGGGTACGTACCAGCACCTTGAACCGGATCCGGTACACAATAGGCAGCCAGTGTAGTTCCCACAGCACCAGGTGGATACGTGTCTGCACAGTCGACGCAGTCAACACCCGTGCTGCTGCATTCTGCACCAGCTGCAGTTTCCAGAGCAGGGTCAAGGGCAGCCCCACATAGAGAGAGTTACAACAATCCAGCCTGGAAGTGACCATTGCATGGGTCACTGCAGCTAGGTCACGGGGGCTGAGATATGGGACCAGCTGCCTGATCCGCCTCAGATGAAAAAAGCCAGACCTGACAGTGGCCGTGTCCTTAAGCCTCCATAGTCAGTGAGGCATCTAGGACTACCCCCAGGCTCTTCACCCTCAACATCGGCACCAATGGCACCCCATCAAAGGTTGTTTGATTCTATCAACGCTTGTGAATAAATGCATCAAAACTAATGGAGAATCTATATTCTCTGCCTTTGTTGACCCCAGAGCAGCTTTTGATTCAGAATCCCATATTTATGGGCAAAGCTGAACTCCAACTCTATTCCTAAGCGGCTATGGGCCCTGATTAGGAATTTATATACTGGGGCCCTGACCTGGATAACCCAGGCAAGTCCGCATCAGATCTCAGAAGCTAAACCATAAGAACATAAGAACATAAGAGATGCCAATGTTGGATCAGGCCAAAGGCCCATCCAGTCCAACACTCTGTTTCACACAGTCGCCAGAAATACCAGGTGCCATCAGGAGGTCCACCAGTGGGGTCAGGACATTAGAAGCCCTTCCACTGTTGACCCCCCTCCCAAGCACCAAGATGACAGAGCATCACTTGCCCCAGAGTCCCTATCTATACCTTGTGGCTAATAGCCACTGATGGACCTCTGCTCCATATGCTTATCTAATTCCCTTTTGAAGCTGCCCATGCTTGTAGCCGCCACCACTTCCTGTGGCAGTGAATTCCAAGTGTTAATCACTCTTTGGGTGAAGAAGGACGTCCTTTTATCTGTTCTAACCCGACTGCTCAGCAATTTCATGGAGTGCCCTCGAGTTCTTGTATTGTGAGAAAGGGAGAAAAGTACCTCTTTCTCTACCTGCTCTTTCCCATGCATAATCTTGTAAACCTCAATCATGTCACCCCTCAGTCGTCTTTTCTCCAAGCTAAAGAGCCCTAACCGGACTGACTTTGGTACGTATTTGAATTGGGGTCCTACAGAGAATACCACAGCCGTGAGGCCAGGGGCAGGCTATCAAGCCACTTCTCTGGACATCCTCCATGCCCCAGTAGGAGTTGCCAGAGGTCACCATGACTTCCAGGCATGGGCACATGCACACATAAACAAAAATGCAAAAATACCCCCCCCCCAAAAAAAGAACTTACATACTGAGAAGGTTCTATAGTTAAAAACTTTTAATATGAATTCATCTCTGGGATTAATAAGAATCGGAAAAGGTCTATGCTAAGGATGTGTCCAAGCTTCACACTTATTCAACTTATATGTATAAATAACTTCTTCCCAAATCTGCAGAATAATACTCATGTACTATACTTAGCAAATTATCCTTTACCAAAGCTTTCAATATGTTGATTTAGTTCTCCTCAGCCAAACCCCGACTGGCTTGAAAAAACTCATGAATGATTTCTGTGTCTTTAGCGCTTGAGAGTGGTTGACAATTAGTTTTGCCAAAACAAAGATCCTGAGATTCTCTACATCAAGGCGTTTGAAGGAACATCCCTGGCAAATTTATGGAGAAACTATTGAAGATGTTAGAAAGTTTAAATATCTCGGTGTTATGTTTAGTTATAATTTATCCTGGAACTCCCATATAAATTCTGTCATAAGAAAGACCCAAATGACATTAATCACTCTCAAGATTCCCAGTCACTTCCCACAATTAGAAAAGACACCTTTAGACATTTTTCTGCTAGTTTGAAATATTTATTGCTTTACAACTGTTGACCCTATAACCTTGTTATTTAGTGTCACTTTGCATATCTTGGGTCCTGTCCATATGAGGCCTTTTGGGCCGGGAGCGGGACGGAACGGGGGCGGAGCAAACGGGCATGATCCCACGGCAACATCTGGGAATCGTTGCCTGCCCGTCCCTGTTCCGTCCCAAACGCCGATACCACGCTGCAAAAAAGCACCACCTACCTAGGTGGTTGTATCCCTTGAAGCGGCTCAAGGCGGGCCCTGGGATCGGGCGGCGCGTCCTTGCGCCGCCGCATCTCGGCCCCCAGCCATACTGCGCATGCTCGAGCATGCGCAGTTCGGCAGCCTCCCCCTCCCATCGGACTCTTGCTCCCCGGCATCTGATCGTGCCGGGGAGCGATGCGCCGCGGCTGAGGGGATCCGTGGGATCCCGCTGCGGCGTCTCAAGTTCGGTGCGGCTCTGAGTAGCCGCGTTTCAGCTGTCCCATGTGGCAGCAGCCTTGATCATCCTCATGTTGCATGTTAATTTGCTGTTCATTCTCTGGCTATAAATTTGAACCTTGCCGGCCATTCTAGCATATTCTATAAAGTGTGTATGCGTACAAAAACTCATACCTTGAATAAACCTTTGTTGGTCTTAAAGGTGCCATTGGACTCTAAATGTGTTGTATTTTTGTTAAAGTTATATAAGGCCATCATTCTTCCCAAATTGCTCTCTGCTGCCCCAGTCTGGGTCAACAGACCACTGGATCCTCTTGATAAGCTCCAGCAAACTTTCTTTGGTACGATCCTTTCTCTTCCTCCCAGTGTACCTTTGGCTGTGGTGTGGCCAGAACTCAGACTCCTTCAGATTTCAACAATCACATGGTATCATGCTATCAAGTTCAGATTATCACTTCATGAACCTAATGCTCTACCATCCTTACTGCAATTAGTCAATAGCTGACTCATGGTTGGGAACTTGGCTCACCCTCACTGACTCAAAGCTTGCTAAAGCTGAGACTACATTTTAGGGAATGAAAAAATTCTTCTTAACTGTATGAAACCGATTACTTAAAAATGATTGGACTATGCCAAAACTCCAAGCTGATCAGAGATGCTCCCCTATTTACTTCCATTTATCTTCTATTTTCTGATATGTTTGAGTTGTCAAAAGACTTTTTTTCATCTAGCGGTTCCAGAGTATTGTTGCTCTTTCCTGTTACTTAGATGCAATGCATTACCATCCACTGAGATGAAGGGCTGTTCTAGTAGAACCCCGCCCCCCCGAAACACTTCTGTACTCATTGTAAAGATCAAGTTGACTCAGGCCCTTTCTGCCCTCACAACTTACTGCACAGTATCCGAGTAGCCAAGCCCATAAACGTGACTTCAGATTTAAGTGCCTGCCGTCCACATCAGTCTTACACCAGCTGGTGTGTGTATTCTGCAGCTGCAATTTTAAAACCACACTTTTCTAGATTAGGGTTGACATGTCATTTGTGATATATGTGCATGGGGGTGCCCACAGTTTTGTTTTGTTTTTAATTTAGGAAATCGTCCTATTGCAGCTGTGCAGTAACATCCAGCAAGCACCTCCCTGGCAGCACAGCCTGCAGGGAGGGTTGTGCTGAGGAGTTTTTTTTAGTTCCCTGCATGTTTCAAGGGAAAGTCTGGAGGTACTATTGAACAGCTTCAATGAATTAAAGTTTAATTAATTAAAATTCAGAAGTTTAAAAGGAGCTGCAGAGGTTTTGTTCCCTGCAGGTTTGAAGGGAAAGTCTGAAGGTACTATTGAACAGCTTCAATTGCACTTTTTGCTTCTATGGCCCCTGCCACACGGCAGGGAAAAAAGCACCTAAAGCGCGGCTTTTAAAAGCCGCACCGAATTAGAGACGCTGCGGCGGGATCCCACGGATCCCCTGAGCCGCGGCGCCGTTGCTCCCTGGCACGATCAGATGCCGGGGAGAAAGCGACGGTGGGAAGGGGAGGCTGGTGAACTGCGCATGCTCACACATGCGCTGTTCAGCCAGGAGCTGGGGATGCGCCGGCGCAAGGACACGCCGGTGATCCCATGGCTGGGCTTGAGGTGCTCTTCTCCGAAGAACCACCTAGGTAGGTGGTTCTTTTTTGGTGCGGGGTTTTGGGCGGGAGGGACGGATCGGGGACGGACAGGCAACGATTCCCAGATGTTGCCATGGGATCGGGCCTGTTTGCTCCGCCCCCGAACCGTCACTCTCCCGGCCCAAATCCACTCGTGTGACCGGGGCCTATATAGACAAAATAGCTATTTAGCTCACTTGGTTAAGTGTTGTACTCATCATATCAGAGTTGTTGGTTCAAGTCCCATGGTTGAAAGCTGCCTTTTTGGGTGGGGAGGGGGAGAAGGTACTATTGAACAGTACTAGATGGGCAGCCATGTTGGTCTGAAGCAATAGAAGACAGTTAAGAATCCAGTGGAACTTTTAAGACCAACAAAGTTTTATTCAGGGTATGAGGAAGTGTGCATGCACACGACACACCTCCAAGAAAACTTTGTTGGTCCTAAAGGTGCTACTGGACTCTAACCTTGTTCTGTTGAACAGTTCTGTTGAAGGTACTTGTAATTTACCGATCTCCGGCCGCGTGCGACACAAAGGCTCCATGCGGTCAGGCTAAACCACCGAGCTTCGCCCCAAGGAACAATGGACCAGAGGATCCTAGCCCACACCAATCGGAGGGCTAGGCTCCCAGCCGAGAGCCTGTGAAACTCTCGGCCACTGTAAATAGCCAATGACTCGAGTGGGGTGTGTTTTGGGTGTGGGGTTTTCAGGGGATATAAACCGGCCTGTGAGCCGGTTTAAGTTGTCTTGTTCTTGCTGAATAAAAGTCTTAGAGCTGAAATCACAAAGTATGTCTAAGGACTTTTCACTGGCGACGAAGGTGGGATGCTAATCTCCCTTCTATGAACAACGACCACGAGATGAGCACCGCATCGCACTTCAGCACCGGGAGCACTGCACGCCGCCACTGAGCCTCGTGCCCCGCCTCTCCGGTCACCGCGCACCGCACCGCTCCATGCATCACTGACTCCGAGTGCAGCACCGCCTCTACCTCCACCTCTTCATCGGCCACCACCACCGCACCCGAGCAACCACTGCCTCGGCCACGTGTTGCTAAGATGGCCGCTGGTAATGAGAGTTTCCCCGAGTTTGACATCTCCCACCCCGCACAGTAGGAGACCTGGCTGGAAATGCGGGTGTCTTTTGGACCAAGGGGGGAGGGGTGTAATGTACCGATCTCCGACCGCGTGCGACACAAAGGCTCCATGCGGTCAGGCTAAACCTCCGAGCTTCACCCCGAGGAACAATGGACTAGAGGATCCTAGCCCTCACCAAGCCTGTGAAACTCTTGGCCACTGTAAATAGCCAATGACTCGAGTGGGGTGTGTTTTGGGTGTGGGGTTTTCAGGGGATATAAACCGGCCTGCGAGCCAGTTTAAGTTGTCTTGTTCTTGCTGAATAAAAGTCTTAGAGCTGAAATCATGAAGTATGTCTAAGGACTTTTCAGTACTATTGAATGCTTAGGGCTCCAAGGGAAGGGGGGCACCAAAGAGGGGTTTTTGCTTATATTACTTTCTGCTATTTAGTGTTAAATAAAGAAGAGGCCAATTAAAGCTGTCCAATAGTATGTTCATACTACTTCTTTTTTCTGCAAAAAGCAACTGCCCGCCATAGGACTTGAACCCTACTGTAGTGAACACAACACTTCAAACTTTCCCTTTAAACATGCGGGGGGGGGGGAACTCTGCAGCTACTTTTAAACTTTAATGAATTACACTTTAAAACATGACCCTTTGATTTTTTTTTTAACTCAGGGATGAGTTTAAGGATAGGATTTTATTGTTTAACTTTGATCACTGGGGGGGGGGGGGCGGATTACTGAACTGCGAAGTGTGTGTCTTTGCATGCGCGCTCAGTTGTGTGCACTTCCAGCATTTTCCAGGCATGGAAGTTCGCCTGGCATTACAAGCTACACATAAGTAGCACATTAACTCTTACACAGAAGTATCATTGTAACATTCCAGTATGAAAAAAACTTTCATGTATGGTTGACACGGAGAAGATCAGGAGAGGAAAAATGAAAATCTAATGCTACAAGACGTTGGAGAATCTTCCAGGTGCAGCATCTCATGTTTTGTTTTGTTTAATATGCATGTGTCACTTTACTAACCAAGCCAGAGAAGGTTGGCCAATTTCCTATGCGTGCTCAGCCAAACCTCCCTCTTAAAAAAAAACCTGCTTGGGGAAATACATGTAGCTCCACCCCACAGAGAGGTTTTTACAGCTCCCATTGGCTGGCTGAATTGCTTTAAATGACACGTGAAACTTCCGTGCTCAGCAAGTTGGAGGGGGAAACAGCAGGATGAAGATGCTTGGTTGTTTGCTGGTTTTCTGTCTGTGGAGCTTTGCTTCAGGTAAGTTTCTATTGCAATGATATATGGCAGTCAGGTAAAAATCCCACTTGGTGCTGTGATGTTTACATTCTTTTTTTTAAATTCAAAATCTTTAATGGCATATGAGGGTAAATTAGAATTAGATACAAACAGGGTTGAAGATTAATAAAATCAGATAAAAGGTACAATCTAAAAGAGGTGTTTACATTCCTTGCTGCTGATGCTGCCCCAAACTTTACTGATCTGTTTGTTGTGTGTCAGTGCATTGGCTGTGCTGTTGGAAGCATTAAGGTAATGTAGGGCTGTTGGTTGACAGCTCTAATAATAGTGACAATCTGGTACCCTGCAGAAGTTGGATGCTGTGTTTGGGTGTGTGTGGCTGTGGCTCAGTAGCTGAGTATCTGCTTGGCATGCAGAAGGTCCTGGGTTCAATCCTTGATACTCTCAGTGAAAAAGACCAGGTAAGAGATGATGTGAAATATCTCCACTTGAAACTCTGGCCAGTGCCAGTTAGAGCAGGCAATACGGACCTTGATAGCTCAGAGGTTTGACTTGATATAAGGCAGCCTCATGTGTACTTTGGAGATAAGGCTGTTGAGTTTGATGGGTTGAACTGTTTTGAAGTGGTGAATGTATTTGTAGTGGCTTGCTTAGGAAGGCTGGGGAAAGGAAGAGGAGGAGGAGGAGAATCTCTTATGGACCTTGAAAGCAATGGCTGTAATTCTGTGCATTTTGATGGTTTTATTCTGCTTTGAATAAAACTCACAGTGATGGAGCACATTGTGTGTTCAGTGTAGATGTGAGAGTTGGGGCCTTTTTGTACAGTGTGGTATTGTGGTTACAGTGTTAGAACAGGGTCTGAGATGTCCAAGTTAGAATCCTCACTTTGCCATGGAGGCTTGTTGGGTAACTTTTGGCCAGTAACCCTTTGCAGGATTATTGGGCTGATTAAATGTAGGAAAGGAGAATGATGTGGGAAAGAAAGGTGTATATATAAAGGAATTAACTAAGCAAATTCCTGGTGCTGCTGTTAGAGGCACGGGACCAGAGGGTAGTAAAAATAGTTGTCAGTGATGATGTTTCAGCCTTGCATATAAGATGCTTCCATGTTGAAATGCCATTGATGTCTGGGATATTGTAGGTACTTGTATGTATCTTGTAATGAACCGTGGACTTGTGTGCTTCGTCTATGCCCAGCTATTAAAAAATACCTGCATGGAAAGCACTTCCGTTTTCTTGTGAGGGGTTTTATTTTTTGTTCTTGTCTGGGAATGAGCGTATTAAAATGTATGATTATATGCTTGCAGCAGGTCATATATTTGTAATATGTTCTTCAACATGTGGAAATTATTCAGTGTGTGAAACAGCCTGGCAATCTAGCATGAATCTAGTAGAAGATGGCCCACCTGAGAAGGGCATTAATATATCTCTGCTCTGAGGATGTGAGAGGGAAGATGCTTGGTCTTGGAGTGCGAAGGCTTTACTGTAGCTTCAAAAGGCATTTAGACGGATTCGTAGAGGAGACAGTCAGTGGCTGACTGTTCAGAGATGGTGACTGTTCAGAGAAAGCAGAACTCTGAAGACCACTGCTGGGAAAGAGCAGCAGGGGAGGGCCTCTGCCTCTGTGTCCGATGTTCCTGGCTGGCTGCTGCATGAGACAGGATGTAGGACCAGAGGCACCACCATGTTTTTATGTACCTGGCACAACCTTTTTCTGACGCGAAGGGCTCTGCTTGTCTTGGCTGTGGCTCTGTGTCTTGAATGGTGGGTTTAAGGCAGAAATCTAACAGGTGTCACAGTTCCTCCCAGCCTAGAAATACAGCAGTGGGGCGTGCTGCACCTGTTGGATTCTGTCTGTCATACTGCTGCTCAAAGCACAGAGCCTAACTAACACTGAGCAAGGTGGGTATGAAGCAGTAACACTTTCTTGGGCAAAAAAGGGAAAACATGCCATACGTAGACAAGCTGGGAAGCCTGTACTCTGCTTTTTGAAGGGTGAGCATTGCTTATTCATTCAACTAGATGGATATGCCCTGTTTGCACCCCAATGGGGACCCAAAGGGGCTTACAGGATTCCTTTGTTCCTTCTTCCATTTTTTCCCCTTACAACAGCCCTGTGAGGTAGGCTGGGCTGTGAGAGTACGACTGGCCAACAGTTACCCATTGAACTTCTAGGTGGCCAGCCGTGTTGGTCTGAAGCAGTAGAACAAATGTAGAGTCCAGTGGCACTTTTAAGACCAACAAAGGTTTATTCAAGGTATGAGCTATCGTGTGCAAGACACACTTTTTCAAATACATTGGAAAGAGAAGCTAGATTTCAAATTTATAGATACAGGCTGAACAGCAAATTAACATGTAACATGATGCAGATTAGGGTTGCCAAGTCTACTTACCTTGGCGGCGGGGGAGCCTCGCTGGGCTCCGGGAGCTCTCCGGCAATGCATGTGTGCGCAAAGTGCGCGCTGCCAGCACATTACAGGAAGTGACACGCTACGTCGTTCACGTTGGGGGCATGGCCCCGATCGTCGGAGGGGCTTTCCCTCCGATGATCGGGGCCACGCCCCCAATGTGAGCGACGTGGTCGCGTCACCTCTGGTGACGTAACCACGCTGCGCTTCGGGGGGGCAGAGTTCCCACCGGGGCCCGATTCCGTGGCGGTGGAAATCGGGCCTCCAAAGCGGGGGTTACCCGCCCCCCGCCCCCACAGCAGCCCTAATGCAGATGCTTTAAGATATTCAATGTGAAACTAAATAACAAGCTAAGGTTATAAGGTGAACAGTTGTTTCGATTTAATTAAGAGGGGGGACTTCTGTGGCAGAGTGGGGTAATTTAAACCTGGTCTTAGTCTGATGCTCTAACCACTAGAATCTCTGTTAGAGCTAGACGAGTACCTTTGATGGAAGTGACACACATCCTGACTAATGGAATCTTTGACACCAGAATAATCTGAAAAATTGATATTGCTACTATTTAGGGCCTACGATTTATGGCCTACAATATAAACTTGTAGCAATTGCAAATGCAAAAGCATATAAGAAAACAACATCTGGTCACACATATATAATTTCTTATGTGTACATTTTTGGATGTGTGTCATTGTAATATAAAGACTATTGACCACTGAGGAAGGCCTGAAGGGGCCGAAACGCATATAGTCCTTAGGTCAAAAGATTTTACCCATCAATTGTATTTTTATAATAACTAACTTGGTTGTACAAGCTTTTTAAGTCTGAAACTTAGACTTTTTCTTTTAACTGCTGTATGTTTGAGTTATGTGTACACCCTAATAAACATTTTGTATTTTTGTATAATATAGTTTGTAGCTTGACCCTCTCGGTTCACAGCTGTAACCACTAGGCCTAGTGCCTGTCAACATTCTATGTCTTTCTACCACACACTACCAGCTGTCTCCAGCATGGGCCGGCCTGCTTCTTTGCCTGTGGGATGGCATCAGTGAAGCATCCTTCTGGGCAAGGTAGTGAGGCTGCAGAACCAGAGAGGGAATGGCTAGGCAAGACCATAATTTGAACTGGGCTGCTGCCACTGAAATGGCCTCTGTAGTTTAGCACCCACACATACAGATAGATCCCAAGATGTGTTTAAGTGCAGAGGGCTTGAAACTGTTTGGTGAGTTTGCCTGCATTCCTAGAGGCTGCCAGTTGAGAGTTCTGTTCCAGCTATCTCTTTGCCAGGCAAAGATGGATAAACATGTTGCTGGCCACAGCATTCCTTTGTGTAGCCACAGAAACTGGTAGCCTACACCTGCACGGCATGACTTGCCAAGCAAGACGAAGTCCACTTGCCATGCACTCAACATCTGTGCAGTAAAGTTACTATTCTTGCTCTCTGCCAGCAGAGATCAGCGTGCAAGACTAAGGCTGCATCCATGTGTAGTTTGTTATTGCACTATTGTGCCATAGCAGTGATGCACAACTGGACTGGCTTGTCTGCACACAGGATAATCCAGTTGCACATACTTACTGTGGTGCAATATCCGACTGTCTGTGGATGCTGCTGCCTAGATCAAATGGGCTTCGAATGTGCCTCCATTTCTGTCTGTTCATGCACGTGGAAATCTAACCTATGGGGAGAAATTTTGGTTTAGCTTTCTTCCTGATGTGCTGGTTTTCTCTGTACAGGGAATGGCTTTGTGTGGGGGACTTGCCTCTGTAATTGGAAGCAAAACAGCCCATATATAGGATAACTACCTGTTAGTTTTGACTTCTGCTTGGAATGGTTACAGGGTGGCAGCTTCTGCCAATCACTGGAAGGAACCAAGGTGTAATACCTCACATAGCCGGGCAGCCGACGCGGAAAACGGAAGGGGGGGGGGGGGTGAGCGCGGCTATTTGCGCCATCGCATTCTGATGCGCTATTATGCAATCAGACGCGATGGCGGCTTCCCCGCAGCAAAGAGGACGATGGGGGAGGAAGCCGCGCGCTGGCGCGATCACACCGGGAGGCTTCCATAGCTGGCCCGTGGCAAAGCATTTGCTAGTACATGCGGTGTGCTAGTTTTTTACTGTGCGGCTTTGGCGGCTTGCCACGGGAGTGCTACGCCTCTCAGATGTTCCCGTGTGATCACGCCTGGATACTCCGTGAGACTCCTGTGCCTTTAGCGGGGCAAATGCTTCGTGTGACCAGGGCCATAGAAGCACATTGCTGAGCAATTCTCCCCCCCAGTTCTTGCAGCTGTGGTATCTAATTGCAGTTCAGTGTAAAAGCCTTGTCCTCTTCCAGCTTTACAGAGATGTATAAATGTCCAGTAAGCTATATAACAGTTTACCCTGCTACGTGAAAGGCTTGTCTGCTACCTAGTCATTGTTGCTCATTGGCACGTATTTAGCTACTTGTGAGTGATTTCCCATGCACAATGACAGCAGTACATCCTTAATGGGAACAAATGTAAAATGTGCTTTAACAACTGTATAACAGTTGCATAAAATAGCCTGATTTTTGTTTTTACAGTGGTAGCATTTTTAAAAAAATGTATTGGATGTTTTACAGATTTTCTTCACGCTGCCTAAGGTTTACTCACTTAAACCTCAAGCAACTACAAGTAAGACCTTAAGTAGTGGGGTACCACTAAGCAGCATTTTTCTACTGGGATTGTTGCAGGTGGAGTTGTGTGAAAAGCATATTTAGGCACACATGCAATTGGGCTTGGGCCATACAGATGACTAGCAGTGCCCCCGGGGGCTTGGGTCTTCCTTTTTTGTGGCTTTTTACACTTACTTTTGGTATGAAAGTAATAACACCTTGTGGCTTCTCCAGTTTTGCAAACCGGTCAGGCGAGAGATTGTGTACTGTTGGAGCGGCTAGATTTTCTGCTGATGTTGAATGTTCATATTGGCTGGTTTATACAGAGTAAGCAAGGGTTTTAAATGACTTGAAAGACTGGCTCTCCCCATATAGACCTGCTTGCCAACACTACTCAGACCAGTAATTCTTTGGAGGTTCCTTTCTTCTGGGAGATTGTTCTTTTGTTTTCGGTGAGAGAAACTCTGCCCTTTTTGGTGGTGGCTCCCATCCCTCTGGGCTGCCCTGCCAGAAGAGACTCATAAAGTTCCTTCTCTGATAAGATTCTGCAGATTGTACTAAGCCGTCAGTAGGCCTCTGCTGGCTGCTGTCAGTTGTGGTGGTTTCTGGAGAGGGTATTTGTGTGTTCCACTGTTCCTGGCTTGCTGCTTCCCCCGCTCTGGCCAAGCCAATTTGTGCAGTTTCTGAGCTCAGCTGAAATTCTGTGTGGGTTCAGTTGTTGCTATATATTTTTTGTTGCTGTGTAGTTTAATGTAATTTGTTTTTCTATTTTAAGGAAGCCCAAGTGGTCCACGAGTAATGTTCAGAATGAGTACAGTGTCGTGTGGATGCTCCTGTTTACATTGGGATGTGGCGCGCGGGGGAGGGGGGGAATCCCTATGTGGAAGAAGCCTGTGTCCAATTGGACGGGTTGCACACTGTGCAGACTTGCCTTAATGGAATGGGAACCTTCTTCAGGCTTCTCGTGGCCTCTGGCTCTTCTGTAATTCTGAGTTTGTGCTTTTGAGTGCAGTGTGTCCTACTTATTTGCTGACGTAGCAGACAAAATGTGTCTCTGTCATATACCTGTCCTTAGTACAGGTTGCAGCAGCCCAACGTGAGAGAGGGCAGGAGAGTGTTTGTGCTCAGAAGTGTTTCTGATCCTGTAGCCCCCAGCATCTGCCAGATGAAAATGGGAGTGCATGTTGACCCCCTTTGTTGTATATTTCTGAAGTCTCTTTCTACCACTTATATTCATTTATCCCAGAGCAACTGGCCCTGAATTGTTGTACAAGCCAAGAATGCATTCATTCTTTAGGCTAACAATGCCCTTAAAAAAAGTTATGGTCCACCATGGTGCAATGGTTAGTGTTGGACTAGGATCTGGGAAACCCAGGTTTGAATCCCCACTTTCCTATGGAAGCTTCCTGGATTATATTGGGCCCAGTTACACTCTCAACCTAACCTACCTCGCAGGGTTGTTGTGAGGATAAAATGAAGAAGAGGAAAATGCTATAAACTGCTTTGGGTGAAAGTGGAGCATAAATAAAATAATTAAACCAATCTGCTATTTTCTGTTTAAAATGAGTCAATACTATTAGAAGTAGATGGTATTCTACATAGTGCATTAGGGTATGTTTCTGTGTGTGTGCATTTGAGACAGAACGCACAGAGATTTCTAAAGGCCCTGGCTATGGAATCAAGCCCCGAATAATGGCAACTCTAGCTCCTCATATTAGTACAATTTTAGTAAGACTTTCCCAAAAGATTATATTGGACATACCAGAGATGGGGAAATAAGGGCTCTTCTGGAAAAATTGGGGTGTCTGGTATATATGGGACCAAACAGTGCCTGAGTTGTGATGTAGGCAGCAAAATAAAAATAGAAAGGCTAAAAATTATAACTGCTGAGCTATGTTTTGCTGTGCTAGATGGCTGGCTGGTGCTTGTCCCAGACTAGAGACCTGTGTGGTATATTTCCAGGCTTGTTGCTGTAGAGGAGACCTATTGCAGTGCATATAAGTGGGCTAGGGAAGCACAGTCCTGGCATCTGCAGAAAAAATGCTGATATGGATGGAAAAGGACCTGTTACCTCCCAGGTCTTCCGCTTTCAATTAGAGGCTGTGTCGTGCTTCAGCCCTAGCTGGGAGCCAGTAACTGAGCTGCTTGCTCTGGATAAGCGCCTCTCCCCCGATCTGCCCAGCAGCTTTGCAGGGGGGAGGGGCGGTGGCACAGGAGCCATGGGAATAGAAACAATATTTCAAAGTGGCATTTCACTGCCTTTCATGCCAGGCAGTTTTGTTCCACCTGCAAATTAGGGACTCTCCCCCTGTGCAGAAAAGGCTGACATCAAGGAAGCCACAAGCCCGTTTTTTAGGGTGTGTTGGCTTCTCTTTTCCAGCGCACTTTTAAGTGTATCAGAGTTGTTTAATGAGAGTGGTAGGTTTTATAAGGGGGGGGGGCTTGGGATGGCTTGTTGACAATGGGTCTCCTTGTATAAACTGCGGCCCCGTTCACACGGAGCATTTGCCGCGCTAAAGATACGGATGATAGGCGGATTTTCCGGGTGCGATCACACCACAACATCTGGGAAGGGTAATGCACCCGTGGCTAGCTCGTGGCTTCGTGCCGAAGATACGGAGTAAAAAACTAGTCCTTACAATGTACTAATTTCTGGAAAACGCGGGGCAAGGGCGAGCGTCTGATCGCGTCCTGTCCTAGTCCCGTCGCAAACCGGTTAGTTTTTTAAAAAAGTCTTCACAGGATCCGCACAAACGATCATGCACATGCTCACCTTTTGGTGAGAAAAAAATATTCCCGTTTGCCACAGAAGCGGCGCCTGGCGATTGCTGGTGTGATCACACCGCGCCGCTTCTTTGCCACGCTGCAGGATAGCCGTGTGATCGGCATCTCACGCCCTAACCACAGGACCTCGATGGGATCTGTGATCAGGTGGCCGTGCGTTATTTTGCTCCGGGGCAAACAGCCACACTTCCCCCCGCATTTTCCAGCCCGTGTGACCGGGGCCTTAGGTTAGTTTGGGGGTGTAGTTCTTGTGCCAATTTCTTTTTCTATCTTGTCAGTAGCTTATGATTTTGGGGTGGAAATCATTCAGAATATCACCAGACTCCTCTCTGCCCCCTCCTTCTCCCTTGGTTGTGTTATAACAAATTAAAATTGTAATCCTTGCTCCACTTGGTACAGCATTTAAATTGGGTTGGTTCCCTTTGGAGGATCTGGAGACCTGCAGTGTTCTTTGTAGTACTTCTTTTATTTACAGTTATACAAGCAGGCACTCCAACAGGGCAGCAGATACACTATTCCATATCAGCAGGGCTGGTGCTACCATTAGGCCAACCTAGGCAACCGCCTAGAGCGCAGACATCAAAGGAGCACAGAACTGATGGCAGGGGTGGGGGAGGGGCTACCTGGTGTCATGTGGGAGGCGAGGGCACTTCTTCTTCCCCATGGGCAGGGACAGGAGAATGGCTCTGGGATGGCAGAGGGTGCCAGCGCCTGCGAGCCCACAGGTCCCGCTCTCCCCCCAGGCACCCTAGAAGATCTCCCCTCCCCGTCTCTCCCCGTTCATGTTAACCTGCTGTCTCCCAGTCAAGCTGGCCCAGGAACCCTACCTACCGCTTCTTCTGCAGCCAGCCCTTCAAGTCCTTTCCCTTGTCCCTCCCGTGCCTACGATGGGCCAGTTGACTGTGCCGGGGGGAGGGCAAAGGACCATGGAGGTGAGCTGGGACCCAGGGGTGGGGCAAAAGCCCAGCTGCAGACAGGGAGGGAGAACAGCTATAGAGGATAAGGGCTGGGGTGAATGCCCTCCTGAGTGTGTGTGTGTGTGCGCACGTGCAAACCAGGGTGGGGTGGGAAGGCCATGTGCACCCTCCTTCCCCCTCGGCAATGTGGCCCAGCAGCCCTCATGGGTCTGCCGCGGCCAGCACCATCAAGAGAGGAAGGAGGGTGTGTGTGTGCCCGTGCAAACTGGGGTGGGGTGGGAAGGATGTGGGCGCCTTCCTTCTCCTGTATCTCTCCCCCCCCCCTCTCTCTCTGTCTTGCTCTCTTTCCCCGTCTCTCTCTCTCTCTCTCTCTCTCTCTCTTCCCCCCCTCTTGCTGGCTTTGTCTCTTCCCCCCCTCTCTTCCCCCCTCCCCCCCATCTGTCACTTTCCCCCCTCTGTCTGTCTGTCTCTACACTTCTTCCCCTCTCTGTCCCTCTCTCTCTGTCTCTCCCCCCCCCATCTCTCGCTCTCTGTTTTTCTCCGTCCCTCTTTTTAACTGTCAAAAGGAGATGGGAAAGGCCTCTGCCTGAGATCTACTGCCAGTCTGAATGGAAAATAGTGAGTTTGATGGACCAATTGCCTGATTCAGTAGAAGGCAGCTTCATGCATTCAACAGCAGCATGCCTAGGAAAGTGCACGCAAAATGAGATTCTGATGTGCCTGAAATGGAAACATTAAAGAGACTTGAATTTTAACATCACAATTAACAGGATTTTTCAAAATGCTTTGTGATTTGTGTTGTCCTGTTTGAGAGAGAAAATCAGAGAAAGTATTACTTGTTCTCACAATCAAGAAAAAAAGAAATGAGCAATTTCAAATTTTGTGTTTTTCATTCTTCCTAAAATGCATTTCTGTTTGAACATTGGTGGGTGCACGGGGGGGGGGGGGGGGCCCGACGGTAGCCTCGCCTAGTGTGCAAAAAAAACCTGGCACCAGCCCTGCATATCAGACCCCAACAGAGAGCACGTGCCTCCTCCACTTGCTTGGGCCAGCTCACAGGAGTATATCTGTTGCTCTCTCCCATGTTTCCAGCTCTAATTTATGCTTTCTTTCTGACATGCACACCCATCTGTCCCCTCCTCCCAGCTAGGGATCTCACCCCTTCAAGCCCAGAAGGATGCTAACACAACCATTTCCTCATACTGGATGTCCCTTGAGAAGAAGACCTCTACTGTTGTTACAACACACTATCGTTCTTTTTGTCATAGGATCCTGATTTCTCAAAGGAATGCCAGTTCAGTCCAAGTCAATGAGACAGAACCATTCACAAATTCTAAGTTTGTTACTCTTGTCTTTCTTGCAAGTCATCTTCTTGGCAAAGCGAAAGAATGTGGGTTTGTCAAGAACAGAGCGCCAAACAAGCCTGAGGACAATTCATCTATCATTGTTTTGCTTTATGCAACGAAGTTACCACGAAGTACTTACTTGTATATGTGCTTAAAGAGCACCTAAGACCACTGTTCTAGAAGAGGAACCCAGGCTGAAAAATAAGAGTTTCCTTAAGGTTTCCTAGTTTGTGTATGGATGTATTTTGGAGGGTGGTGGACATGCTGGTTCCACACACGGGTCATTTCGTAGAAAAAGAGGTGCAGGAGCTCATTAGCATAACTCATTGGCATAACTTATTTGCATATGCCACACCCCCTGACATCACTGGAAGTGTATCAGAAGGCAACACCCACCGCTCAGGCTCCACTGGACGGTTTTGGATTGCTATCTATTGGGGGGGGGACGTGCAGATCTGCCCTCGCAGAGGAGGGAGAGCTTGTACCTGAATAAAACTTGGTCTTAAAGGTGCCACTGGACCGTTTTGGACTGGGGGGGCGGGGGGTGCTCTGCAGCTTACCTGGCTGCTTCTTGCTCTGACTGAGGGCTGCTGGGAGCAAGGGGTGGGGCTTGTTGCATGTGCCCGCCCCATGGGCTCTTTACTGCCGGAGCTCTGCTCCTGTGCGCTCTTGCAGGAAATGACCCCTGGTTCCACATGTCTGATGCCTGCAAGCCCTATTGAGACTGTACCAGTTACTGTGCTGGGTGCTGCTAATCCAAATGGGGTTAGCATGCATGGCACAGTCTAAAACGGTGAGTATAGTGTGCACCCCCGCTCTTGCCCCCCCAAAAAAACATTTGGTGCTGCTTTTTCTGCATCCCACTGTTTGTTATGGCATTTTAAGTTAGCTGTGGAATAACTGAATTGGAGGTCATTCAGGTTGTCTTAGAAGCAGGCCTGCTCACTGGACCACACTGGCTGTTACAGGTGATACAAAGCTAGTTAGAGTTGAGAATACTGAGAAGACCGAAGTTTCAAAATGACCCTGACAAACTGAGGAACTAGACACTGGCCGCGGTTACACGGACCTCTTACCGCGCTAGTTTTCCCGCAGTTCTTCTATCCGCGACATTTTATATCGCTTCGAGGTGGTCAGATGGTCTCTCTCTGTCTTCCGCTTCACTCGCGCGAAGTACTGATTACATAGTGCGCCGTCCCCGCGGTGGCATGGGTTTTTTAAAAAAAACCCTGCGCATGCGCTTGTCTTCCCATGCACTTGGGCGTACATACAAACTAATTAAAAAGACCAAAGTAAAAGCTAACGCCTGTTTGCACATGCGCATAACTTAAACCGGAAACACAAAAAAAGGGAGGGGGAGGGTAGCGCGGTCACGGCGGATTGCTGTCCAGATACCAAAACCGCGGATACAAAGCGCGAGATATCAGGAAAACACCTGTTCCAACGGGTGTCAGAAAAGGCGGATAAAAAGAGTGGAAACCGCGGGATTCAGCCCGCTTCAGTGCGGGAGGCAGGTTTGCCTATATGGACAGGAAACTTTAAAGCGTGAGGGATCAGCAGCAAATCCCGCACTAAATGTCCATGTGACCTGACCCAAAGTTGTGAGAAGAGAACCAACTGAAGATGCACCGTTTGGGATTCATTCTCAGTAGCCACAGCTGTTCAAGGTACTGACGGCACATCTTAGCTGTTGGAATGATGCAAGGCAAATGTGGCCATAAAAGTACGTGTAAGAACTTGTGTGGCAATTCTACCAGAAGGGGAGGAAGTTACAAGAGATGGTAAGGTGGCAGCGTTCCAGCACGTTCAATACAGGAACCACTTCTGGGAGTTGGCTTGCCAACCTCCAGAGAGGTACGGAAAAGTAAACAACACTGTGTATAATAGATGTATGCTTAAGGTTGTGCTATGTTGTGCTTTTTATTTTTAAATTTTTTCTATATTATATCAATGTTGGTGTCAAGTATTATCAAACATAGGTTTCCCCAAAAACAATACATCAAAGTGCAGGTTTGCACCATGTTCAAACATTCAAAGAGCAACTTGTCAGCTTCACAATCACTAGTCCAAATACTGGTGTCAAGTATTATGAAACAAAGGTTTCCCCAGAACAATACATCAAAGTGCAGGTTTACACCATGTTCAAACATTCAAATAGCACCTTGTCAGTTTCACAATCACTAGTCTCAGGGGACTCTAGTCATTTAACCATACTGAATACAATATTTTTCAAGGACAGCTGCCTGATAGAACTTGAGAGATATGTTCTCCTAAATAAGTTATTATGTTTGCTGCAAGGGTTCCAATGGGGCTCTAGAAAATATGCTGCTATTTTAAGAGTTTTATACTCACAATGAGAATCTATTGCACCTTATGTCCTGTATGTAAATCACTGTCCTTGAAAAAGATTGTATTCAATACGGGTAAATGACTACAGTTCCGTGGGACTAGTGATTGTGAAAGTGACAAGGTGCTGTTTGAATGTTTGAACATCGTGGAAACCTGCACTTTGATGTATTGTTCTGGTGAAACCTTTGTTTGATAATACTTGACACCAATATTTGGACTAGTGATTGTGAAGCTGACAAGGTGCTGTTTGAACATGGTGTAAACCTGCACTTTGATGTATTGTCCTGGGGAAACCTATGTTTGATAATACTTGACACCAATATTTATATAATAGTATAGAAAAAAAATTAAAAATGAAAATAAACACAAAATAGATCTACCTTAAGCAAAGTCAAATGGCATAGCAGTAAGATACATAGATGTACAATAACACGACACGGATATATAAGACATTATAAGCAATATGAATCAATCCTTTACTAGAATAGATCTATCTTTGACTACTTCGGCAAGAAACTTGGCCACTATAGCTGTAATATTAGGATTAGCATCCTTTAGTAGATTTTGAATAACTTTTTCCCTATTAGAATTATAATTAGGAGGAAATAAAGATGACAACAATTCTTTGCGTAAAACTGAGTGAAACTGACAGTCAAAAATAATATGATATATTGAGTCCACGGATTTTAAAGGACAAGAACATAACCTTTCATGAAAGGGAATTTTCTTAAACGACCTGAAAGCTCTTTTGAAGGGAATACATTTAGTTGGGCTAGTGTAAAGGCTCTACGATGCGAAGGCTGGACTAAGTTGTGAAGCCATATTGAATTGGGAGATTCAACCGAGTCTGAGAAAATATGCTAAATTGTGTAGGACGTAAGACTTGATGTTCCAAGTCAAGCAGTCTCCATTTAATAATCTGGAAAATAGAGACTTCATCCAGTGAGTAGAAATACTCCAAGGAAAAGCCAATTTGACTAATCTTCTTCTCAATATATGCCAGCCAGGATGCGCTATAAGCGTCGTTTTTGAAATGTGAGATTAAAGAATTTGGTGACGATCTGAAGTGTATTTTCAACCAAAATTTAAAACCTTAAGCATATATCTATTATACACAGTGTCATATATTTTCCCACATCTTACACTATGACCCTTAGTTTCTGCATTAACCTCCAGGTAGGGCCTGGATTTCTCCCAGAATTACAGTTAATCTCCATACAGAGATCAATAGGACTAAGGAAGGGGCTAAGGAGAGCTTTGCTGGATCACACCCCAGGGGCCAGTTGCCAACTGGGGGCATACCAGCAGTGGCCAACCAGAAGCATACCAGCAGGGCATCAAGGCAGCAATCTACCCTGCAACAGCCTACCCTGTTTGCCCCATAGCTCTTTGCCTCTAGAGGTGGAGGTTTCATTTTGTTATCATAGCTAACAAAAGAAAGAGATATTGTCTTGTAGAAACAAGTGGGATAAAGCAGTGAGAAGTTAACCAGCCTTACCTGGATGCTTCCTTCACAGGGTGCAGTCTGGAGAGACTTAAAGCCGTTTTAAATTCAGTTTAAAATCAAAGGCATCTGTGTATTTAATTCTGGCAAGTTGAGCCCATATGGTTACAAAAAAAAAAACTAGCTAATCCTTGTTTTATTACATCACTAGAATAAGGCCCGTTGTGGGAAGAAATACAACGAGCTCTAGAAGGAAGCCCCAGGTGAGTGCCCCAACTGTGGCTGGTAGGGCAGCAGAAGGAAGGGGAAAATAGAAGGAGGCAAGCCATATTTATTTATTTCTGCTTAGCTATAAGGCAGGGCTGACGCCAGTCATTTTGCTGCCCCAAGTGGGTAGTGTGGGAGGACAGCCTCATGGTAACAGGCACGGTTCCCTCTACCCCTGATTTATGTTGATTTGGGATTATGCAGGGGCAGCTAAGGTAGAAAAGCACCTCCTCCTATGCCATGTCTTCTGGGTTCCAAGGGTCTGGAAAGCAGTTCCACAGCCATTTACAGGGTTGCCAACTCTAGGTTGGGAAATACCTGTACATTTGAGGGGTAGAGCCTGGGAAGGGTTTGGGGTGTGGAGGGACCTCAGCAGGGTATAATTCCATAGAGTCCATTGCACAAAGCGGCGATTCTCTCCAGGAGAACTGATCTTGGAGATCTCCAGGTTCTGCCTGGAGGCTGGCAATACTAAGGGGAGGGCCAGACCTGTAGATTTGGGGGTAGAGCCTGGGAAGGGTTTGGGGTGTGGCGGGACCTCAGCAGGGTATAATTCCATAGAGTCCATTGCCCAAAGCAGCCATTCTCTCCAGGAGAGCTGATCTTGGGGATCTCCAGGTGCTGCCTGGAGGCTGGCAATACTAAGAGGAGGGCCAGACCTGTAGATTTGAGGGGTTTGGGGTGCGAAGGGACTTCAGCAGGGTATAATGCCATAGAGTCCATTGCCCAAAGCAGCCATTGTAACAGCTGGGGATTTTTCTGTAGGGAGAATTATGTGCTATGGCTGGGGAACACGGTGATTTCTGGGAGTTCTCCAGGCCACACAGGGTGATTGGCAACTCCAGTGACCATTTACAGGAAGATTGGGATAGGCATTTTGGCAACTCCAGTGACCGTTTAAGGGAAAATTGGGATATGTATTTTACCTCAGGACACATTCAGTGTCTCCCAACAGCAACAGCAAACTGTTTAGAATGTTAGAGGCAAAGGCCAATCAGGCTGCATATGCAAATGACCTGTTTTCTGACTGGGTATTGGGGGGAGAGGGACAGCAAACTGTTTAGAATATTGGAGGTTGGCAACGCAGCCAGTGGATAGGGACAGTTTCTGAGTGACAGATCAGGAATCCAACTGATTTGGGAGCGTGTGGAATGTTCAGGAGAGTCCATGACCAAAACAGAATTATTATATAGAAAGATTCAAAAGTTTGTAGTCATGAAACCACTAGGGTTTTTAGCTGTTCATATTTGACATGTTCTGCCAGGTAGCCTTGATTGAGGGCCTGTCTGAAGAGTGACTCCAAAGTGGTGTGTGTTCTTTCCATGGCTTGATTTAGTTCTTCTGTTTGTCAAGGTCCTCTTTAAAAAAAAAAGTGTCCTCTGTATTTCCAATTCTGACTAGTTTTGTATTACCTACAAATCATTACCCTATTTGAGGGTTCCTTGTATGGAACTGGTGTTGGCTGATGGAATTTCCCATTATGTGGTTATTTACAAATTAAATCACTGATGCATTTGTCTGTAAATAAAATCTATTTAAACTCCCTCTTAGCCTGTGGTCTGCTTTTGACATATTAATGTATTAACATTACATTTTCCCCTCTTATTTCAGGAAAGGTGTGCAATGTTTCAAGTTCAAATAAAATCCCTGATTTTGGAAAAATCTACCATGTCAAAGGTAAGCTTCTTTTTGGAGACTTGATGTCCCTGTTGACTTCAGTCAAGCTACTAGGTATAGATGGCTTTGACAGTCATAGGCAACACTGTCTTCTAATGGTACTTCATGGCCTCCATCTGGTAAAAAATGGTCTTTGTCCAGACTAGTGGGTCTTTAAATCAGAAGGACAATGGAAGTTCTGGTGAGACACGTGGACTCTATAATGTGTGACTTGGCCCTTCCTTGCAATCATCTGAATCCGTTTGAACAACTGGAATTGATGTCATGTTACTTTTAAAAAGTTAATAGACTACCAAAACACCTGCCCAACTTCTTCCTTTCTTATTTACAGATGAGTCACACACGCTGTCTCTTAAGTTTCTGAGCAGCTTCAGGGATACCAAAGTTTGTTTATTTCACTTAATTTATACCCTGCCTTTGTCCCTGATGGGGATCCAAAGCTGTGTACATCTTTATCCTTGCAACAGCCCTGTGATGTAGGCAGTGTTCCCTCTAAGCTGAGTTAGTGTGAGCTAGCTCACAGTTTTTTAGCCTCCAGCTCACACATTTTTGTCTTAGCTCAGGAAGGGGTGGCTCCAGAGCAAACTAATGTATGCAGTGTATGCAGTAGCCGAATCGCCCGCTCACAACTTTAATGCCAGTAGCTCACAACGTAGAAGTTTTGCTCACAAGACTCCACAGCTTAGAGGGAACATTGGACGTAGGTTAGTCAAAGAATGTGTGAGTGGCTAAGGTCACCCAGAAAGCTTTGATTGGCAGGGTGGGGATTCAAACCTGCGTCTCCCAGATCCTATTCTGACCCAGTGCACCAAACTTAGCATTTGATAAAGTGAACTTTGACTTAAGAAAGCTTATACCCTGAAAAATGTGTTAGTCTTTAAAGGTGCTGCTGCACTCTAGTTTCATTTGATGCCCCACTGGATCTCATAAATGAAAACACATCCATCTGAGTTAACCTGAACATGTGAATTAACAGCCCACTGCAAAACAGTTAAACAGTAAGCAGGCTACTACAGACACCCTTTTTTGCTGACATTCCTCACACGTTCCGAAGGGTCCATGAATCTCTCATATTCCTCTGTTTGTAAGAGGTATAGGGTCAAGATAGGGGGAGGGGAGGATGCTGGGCTGCACATAGGCTGGTTATTTGTAGTTCACAGTGCTGCTATCCTAATCAGGGGTAGGAGCAGTTAGGAAATTCCAGTCACCAGGCTTCAGTGGAGACGTAATTGCCACTGGAGTATGGTGGTGTTCTAGTGGGAGGAAGGGTGCTAGGCCTGGTGCTTTCTCATTAATGGACACCTCTTGTTGTGACTTGAGAGTAAACGTTTTACACCAACGCCTTCCTGTAGGTCACCTTGAAGGTCACATGGTGTTATGGGTGCAAACTTGTTCAAAGGAAATGCAAATCAAATCTCTTTCCCCTTAGCTAGAAAACCAGGGTGGAGAGATCTGTGGAATCTGATTGCTTTTCTTTCTCCAGCCTGCATTCATGGGAGTGTCTTGGGTGGATGAATCAGCTGAGTCTCTCCTTGTTTAGTGTGAGCCAGTTACATAAAATGTTCCACAAAAACAGGGATGCAAAGGGATTTTTCGTTCTTAACCTGTTCCTGAAAGGGCAGGTCCTCTGATGATGAAAGATAGCAAGGTGACTATTTGAATGCTCTGCTTGTCCTTTCCCCCAGGAGCTCAGGGCACTGCACATGATTCCCCCCTTCTTTCTCCGCTGTATCCTTAAAATGTCCCTGTGAGGTAGTTTGGTTGAGAGAATGACAGGTTCAAAGGTCACTGTGACCAAAATTAAATGAGATCTTTTAATTCCATTATTGGTGCTTCCAATGCTATTTTTAAATTCAATTTTGGGAGGGTGGTGACTACTTTTGGAGTGGGACTGTAACACCATGCTTTTAAAAGTAATGTACCATCTAGCCTTGATCTAGGAAAACACAGTGTCAAGTCCTTAAGAGTTCAATCAGGGTGTCCAAATTGCCCAACCAGTTGGCTCAGCTGTTGCCTGCAGACATGCCAGTTCCACAGAACTTGGGCATGATGTCTCAGCTTCCCTCTGATTTATCCTTCAAACAAGAGAGAAAGCGCACAATGAGATTTAAGTGTTCTGAAACATGTCAGAATTTCCCCTTTGGCTGAAAACTCAAGTAGGCGCTTCTGCTTGGGGTTTTAATTGCTGTTTTGAGTTCAACCGAAGAAAACAAGGGTGTGGAAAGAGAATGCTGGTGGAAGTAAATTGAGGGAAAGGGGATCTATCTTGCTCTTACAGGCCACTTACTCTCTTACCAGCGCATGGTTTATTTGTAACTGACTTCTGACACAGAGGTAACCAGGGCTTTTTTTGTAGAAAAAGCCCAGCAGGAACTCATTAGCATATTAGGCCACACCCCTGACAGCACAGCACATTAGCATATTAGGACACAAGCCTTCCCTTGGCTTGCTCAGGCAAGCCCCCCCTTAAAGGAAAGGGAAGGCAGTTTAAACTGCCTTCCCTTGGCTTGCATGGGTGCCCCACGGCCCGGGCAAGCTGGCCCTCGGACAGGCCGGGGAAGGCATGGGGAGGCATTTAAATGCCTCTCCGATCCAGCCCCCCCTGGCCCGCCCACCTTGGAGTCGCTGGGGGGGTCGCTCTCCAGGCCTTCCCTCTGTAGCCACGCACACAGAGGTTTTGGATGTAGTGGGCGTGGCCAACTCTAAAGCCAACCAGAACTCCGTTCCTGTGCGTTCCTGCCCAAAAATAGCCCTGCCCATCTTATATGCCCAGGCAGAGATATCCAAGTAGATAATAGATTGGCCCTCTGTATTACTAGCGTAAGTGCTGAACACTTTTTTTGTGTGTAGCTTCTGTGCTGGGATTGACCTTCACCAAAGGGTTTCTGTAAGTTTCCCCCCCTAACAAAACTGAATGGCAGCAAATTTTAATTCTGCCTGTACCTGTGGAACCAGTATTATTCCATCTAACCGGCTGCAACCTAAGTACTTGGTTCTAGAATTCATATTTTAGCCCTTTGCATTATGCTGAACTACTCTTGCAACGTTCTTGGTGGAAACTCTGTTCCTCCAGCAGAGGGAGGAACCAATTTAACTTTTGGAAGAAATTCCTTTACAGTCAGCATTTTACCCAGGGAGACAGGAGTATGTGTGCAACTGCTGATGGTTCTTTAAATTGTAGTTTTCCATCAGCATTTTGGACTTTTGCAATGTCTCTTTAAGTTTCCCATGGCACTCTGGAATCTCATTTCTGCTATGAACTCAACCAGTGGCCCCAGGTTCTCAGTCAGACCATGCCCCATGCCCTCCAATACTGGAATAAACAACTGGCCTTCCTCATAGGGTTATTTTTGGGACTACAACTTGCGAAATGCCTGAACACTCTGAAAGCACTGCATACAGGCAGAGTATTATGGTGAATTCCAAAATGCTACTTCAACATTTATTGATATGTGGGATTCATTACCATGGGATGGTGTGGTGGACCATTAGTGTGTATCACTTGGACATCGAATCAAATATATGGAAGGTATGTTCATTACTAGTTGTGACAGTAAAAGGTTTATTGGGATATTTATCTCTCTGTTTTCTCCCCATGGGACCTAAAGTAATTTATGTCATTCTCCCCTCCATTTTGTCTTCTCAAAAACAACCCTGTGTGGTAGTTTAGGCTGAGAGAGAATGACTGCCCCAAGATCACTCAGTGAGTTTCTATGGCAGAGTGTGGATTTGAACCGGAGATGCCCAGATCTTAGTCCAGCACTCTAACCATTGCACCATGCTAGAGTCAGTAGCTAGGAATTCACAAAGAATGAATGGCAGCCTTCTTTCAGAACTTCCCATTATGGCCTTCTTCTGACTGGTTGTTGAAAGAAAGAAAAAATATTGCAGAGCATTGGTCTGACCTAGCATGGAAATTCACAGGATGATATTGCTGTGCCTGTATTTGCCAAATTGTTGTTTTGCTCAGCCCTGTGCACGTAAGTCAATAGTCCTATTTTGCAAAAGGGAGCCAAGAGATAGTTCTAGAGAGCAGTGGCCTGTCTCTAGTAGTGCAATGTTGAACCCAGATCTGATGCTATGTTGCTGGATCACAGTGTGCCGTAGAACAAATCAGATTAAGGACAGCACCTAGAGAGAGGAGGTATCTCTGAGTCCCTAGGGTGCCTTACCATGAAGAAATGATATTGCTTACGTACCAAGCAGGATTATGCCATTTTTAAAAAAATGCCTCTTTCATTTTGCTGCTTGCATTATTTTAGTATTTATTATTTATTTATTTGATTTTTACCCCACCCTTCCCACCGAGGCAGGCTGTAGCTCTTATTAGTATAACTTTTGCATTGCTGTGCGCACTAAAAATTAGTCACCTTGAATGCTAATGTCAGTCAGAAAGATGGCGCTTTAAAAGAAAAGCAGGGACAAGAAGCCTGGAGTGGTTTTGCATTATAACCTCAAATGGTTTCTTCTAGAGGTCATTTCGGGGGGGGAACGCGGGGGAACGCAGTTCCCCTGGGTGAGGTGCAGGGGGCGGGGCACATGACGAAGCCCCGCCCCCTGCTTCCGGCCGCCCCGCTTCCAGCCCTCATTCAGCCAGGAGGATGCAGGAGAAGAGGGAGGGTAAGCTGCTTCCTCCCCGCCTCTCCCCACCTCTGCCTGCCTGGGGCCAGGGAGGGCCTTGGCGGGGCTTCCTCGCACTCCCGCTGGCCTTGCAGGTCCACCACCGGGCCCCTGATGTCAGGGTGTGTGGCATATGCTAATGAGTTATGCTAATGAGTTCCCCTAGCTCTTTTTCTACGAAATGACCCCTGGTTTCTTCCATGTCAAACCCTTTATGCCACCAACTTAATACCCTCTATTGTGTCCTACAGGAATCATCACCTTGCCTTATGCTGAAATTGAGGAACCCTTTGAGGCCTGGTACAACCTTACTGGAAACAAGAGTCGCATTGAGTATTATGAAGGTAAGAAACCCAATGTGCCAGCAAAGGCATAGGCAAGGCTGCAGTGCAGACAACCAAGCATAACCATGTGCTTGCATAGAAGGAGAATGCTGGGGCCCTCTTGACAAGGCTGTGTGTACTTGGGACAAATCCCTTCAGCTTTCCCATAATCCATGTGAAGCGGGATTCT
Source organism: Gekko japonicus (assembly GCF_001447785.1). NCBI lineage: Eukaryota > Metazoa > Chordata > Lepidosauria > Squamata > Gekkonidae > Gekko > Gekko japonicus. The sequence goes on along the minus strand of NW_015170902.1, from coordinate 45,825 downwards.
GTAAGATGCATGCTTTATGTACATCTTTCCTGCTTGCATAACTCTGCTGCTAGAAGAGCCCAACTAAAGCACTGAAACCTCATCCCAGTTACTGTCCCTTTTTAAGTGGAAAATGCAGTCATCAAGTATCACATCTGGTTTTGGCCCCCCTTTTTGAGCCTGCAATCAGAGGGGGTAAGTATATGCGTTTGGAGCCTTAATGTAATTAGAAAGCTGATGCTTTTAACAAGGAATGACTTGCTTTCATAAATCATAAGTAGATTTAGGATTGCCAACTCTGACCTGGAAAATTCCTGGTGATTTGGGGATTCTGCCTGTGGAAGGGGGAACTCAGGTGGAATTTCACCTCCTTTCACATTAGCGTTCTAAACTGGATGTTATCTGTTGTTGGCCCGGTTCCAAGTAAAGCAATATAGGAACAGTTTTCTAATTACAGCAAATTTCATTCCATTAATGATCCATCTCTGACGCGATCTGCCCATTTCAAACAGCGCTGCACTATTTTCCCTGCCCTTTTTTGCCACACGATCTTCCTTGAACTTTTTTTTAAAAAGTTCTAAGTTGAGCGCTATAGCGCTAGACCAATATAGCACTTCAGTGCTACAGCGGCACCAGTGAGATGCCTTGGCACCATTGAGATACCTTGAGATTGCAGCTGTTGTCACATGGATACAGGAGGAGAGAAGTAGGTCATTTGGCAGCGGGTGAGATTCTCTTGGCAACAAGTCACTAAACAGCCAATTGCGTCTGGGCATTCATGGGCTGCATGGATGGGAGAACATCAGGACATTTTCTACAGATACCTTTGGTTAGCAACTTCTGTAACAGCAATCACTGATGCCCAGGGCACCAGCTGCCCAGTGATCTACTTTTTACCTCCTGTATCCATGTAACCACAGCTGCAATCTCAATGTATCTCAAAAAAAGTTTGAGAGAGATTGCACAGTGAAAAAGGGTGAGGGAGAAGCATGGCGCTACTGGAAGCACTACAGACCTTTTAAACAGCCCACTGCAGTGATTCAGAAGTGCAAAGAACAGGTGAAAATGGAAGAAAGTAGTTTACCTCAACCACACTTTGCTAATCAGACCAAACAGGTTTGTATGAAAAGGTAAATAAAATACGTTAGTAGCCAGTTGCTAAAATGGTTGTGTCTGAAATGACACCAAAAAATCCATTTGCAACCGGCTACCAAAATGGATTAAAAAGGCTGTCTGAAAGGGGCCCTAGAATCTACGGAATACCACAGAGCACACAGTTGCCTGTACCCTACTGTTCCATATACAAAATATATACAAGGGGGACCAGCAATTCAAAGTGGTACAACAATAATAATAAGAAATTGCTGTAAGGTTCACAAATCACAATGAATAGACAATAACAACATGTATCTGTAGAAAATGTCCTGATGTTCTCCCATCCATGCATCAGGTGCAATTCTGAGGAAACTAAGGCTGTTCCCAGAGTGTGGCAACCCTAGTTTGATGCCTTCCTCTAGCCCAGTGGTGGCGAACCTATGGCACGGGTGCCAGAGGTGGCACTCAGAGCCCTTTCTGTGGGCACGCGTGCCATCGCCCCAGCCAGGCCCAGACTATCATTAAAGTGTCAAATTTTCTGCCAAATAATTTTAAGTAAATGAAAGCATTTGGGATTGCTTTCCTTACTTTGTTTGGATCATCTTTTTTAAAAAATGTTTATTAAGATCAAGTATAACTTATAACATGTACAATAACTGCAAAACAGTATACAAAAGTCCTGAGAATCCAAAATTACAAACTAGCCAGTTAATCACCAACAAAGTTTTCAACATACATCAACAGTTATAACATATGAGTTGTTTTTTCTAAAGTAAAACCTCAGTATTCAGGTTAAATTGCTGTGTTGGCACTATGCGATAAATAAGTGGGTTTTGGGTCGCAGTTTGGGCACTCGGTCTCTAAAAGGTTCGCCATCACTGCTCTAGCCCAAGGAGCCTTTCGCTAATGGAAGAGCTTCATAAGCTAGAGGAAGGCTCTTAAGGTAGGCTGCTGCCCAGAACATTTATGTGCCTGTCCTGGCTTTCCTCTTTGCTCTTCTAGATCTCTACCTGCTGTCCTGTCCTGTAGTGGATGGCTTTGGGATGGCCAGGGCAAAGTGTTCCGGAGCAGCAGTGTGCTAATGGGCCACTGCCTCACATTCTTCCCTTGCCATTCTGCAGGCCAAGTTGTGACTTTGCAGTTTGGCTGTACAGAGCCATATGGCACCATGTTCAAGTTGACACCGGAAACCACTGAGAAGGAGGTGAACACGAAGAAGTGCTTTCAACTGAATGGTACCAAAGAAGGCCGCGTGAAGCCACAAACTGTCTTTCCCAACCTGCAGGGCTACAAGGTAAGCCGCTGTTGCTTGGCTGCTGCAGAACAAAGAAACAGACCAAATGGTCCAAGCTGAAGTTAGGTGGCTTCTGAGCAAATGTCTCGGTTTTGGATTTCAAAATGTAGCAGCTTTATTGCACACAAGTGTCATGGTACATCTGTTCACCTCACAACTCCCCTGTCTTTCCTAAACCAGCTTTGGCAGAACTTTACTGGAAAGACATTGCAGTGTTCCACATCTCAACCTGCCTGTTACCAGGGCTTTTTTTGTAGAAAAAGCTCAGCAGGAACGTATTAGCATAATAAGCCATACCCAACAGCAGAAACTCATTAGCATATTAGGTCACACCCCTGATAGTACAGCTCATTAGCATATTAGGCCATACCCCATGTTACCAGAAGTGTGGTCATCCAGCCACACCCACCTTTTGCTTCTTATTCTGTTTACCTTGTTTGTTGTCAAAACCCAGGGGGGTTTTTTGTAGCAGGAACTCCTTTGCATGTTAGGCCACACACCCCTAATGTAGCCAATCCTAATGAGTTTCTGCTGTTGGGTGTGGCCTGTTATGCTAATGAGCTCCTGCTGGGCGTGGCCAACTCAGGAGCCAGCTGGAACTCCGTTCCTGTGCGTTCCTGCCCAAAAATAGCCCTGCCTGTTACAACATATTTAGTTCTTATCATGCTATTCCCCCTCCCCCATTCTATAGAGACACTTCCCCTCCCCTGTCTGTGAGGAGTGGCCTGATTTTTGCTGATTTCTGTGATTGTCATGGAGGGCCAGCTACTTTACTCTTAGGTAGACTGATTGTCCACTTCTTGTGTTCTCTCTCCCTAGCCAATAAGAGAAGAGTACTTCAAGGGCATATACTGCACCGTGTGGCAAAATGTATCGTACTGGGGCAAGAAGAAGAACATTTACACCATGTGGGTCACCAACTCCAGTTGTGGTGTGTCACCTGTGCATTATGAGATGAAGGGCTTCAACACGTTGCTGGGATCCCACTATGACAAGTATGAAATCGATTACACCGACTACTCCAATAGTTTCCCTGCTTCCATTTTTGTCCTGAAACCTAACGGTAAGGAAACAATTATTATACTTTGACCTGCTCCAAAAAACTAACAGTGGTTAAGTGGTGCTGTTTTGATCATGCCCCGCAATGATCTTTCTCCCAACAATGTGAACTCAAAGCAAGTAACAAAGTTAAAATACTTCAAATCCATTTCAACATAAGAGATAAACAGACATTAAAAAGCCCCCTTTTTTGGCAGCCCCTTCAAAATGCTGTCAAGATGGGGGCCCTCCTCAGCTTTTCAGGCAGGTCCGTAGCCAGTGGGGGATTGCCGGGACCAGTGCCCCCTATTGAATTTGCAGTGCCTCCGTTCGAATCTGCATTCTCCCACCCAATCTTCCCCTAGCTTTTCAGTTACATGTTTTCCTTAAGCCGTTCCATGCTGGCCTAAAAGTAGTTTCTGTAACCATCCTTCCATCCATTCACCCCTTACCCCAGGGGAAGGAGGAAGCAGCAGGAAGACCCAGTGAGGGGTGAGCAGAAGGAAAGAGGGTTAGAGAATTGCTTTGGACCGGTGCGGCGGTGCAGCTTAAGCTCTTCCCCCCTTCCACTGTGCCTATGTCGGGGGATGTCAAAGGATCTTGTTGCTAGTGTCGCCAAGTGACCTGGGCCACATGATGGGTCATGTGATGCTAGCAACACAGGCGCAGTGGAGGAGAGGAAGAGCTGAAGTCATGCCACGCTGCCCCGAAGCCGGACAGGGTAAGGACAGTGCTCCCTCTAAGCTGTGGAGTCTTGTGAGCAAAAATTCTACTTTGTGAGCTACTGGCATTAAAGTTGTGAGCGGGCGATTTGGCTACTGCATAAATTAGTTTGCTCTGGAGCCCTCCTTCCTGAGCTAAGACAAGAATGTGTGAGCCGGAGGCTAAAAAACTGTGAGCTAGCTCACATTAACTCAGCTTAGAGGGAACACTGGTAAGGAGCTACTACTCCTCTCCCTCCCCCTCACTCCCTTCCCCTCCCCTGATCCTTTAATTGAATTTAAAGTTCAATTTAATTTCATTCAAATTTAATTTCATTCACATCCTCAGCACCACCAGCCCCCCCCCCATGGAATAATTCCTGATTATGGGGCTGAAAATCAGGGAGGCCATTTCGTACAGCAGGGCAGCCACTGAAAGCCGGGGGTGGTGGCTGATCCCTCATTAGTGGGGGGGGGGGCAGGGCACAAGCAAAAGATGTTGCTTTACCAACCTATTGGCTGCATGGGCTCATAATGGGGAAGCAAGAGCCCTTCTTCCTTAAACTGTGTTTAGTTGTGTGAATTCCTTGATTACATAAACTTATATTTGAAAAAAAAACTATTCAGAAGGGAGGGATTGTTTTTGCTTTGTTTTCAAATGATGTGCACTTGTCTCTACAGCAGACATCATCTCCAAACAGGCACATTCCCTCCTTTGTGACAGAGGAGGAGGAATGTGTCTTCAAATGTGCCTGCCACCCCATGGGTCTGTAGGCATTTGCATCAGTGGCTTCTTTAAAAGAGAAGAAGAAGCCTGGTGCCTGATTTTAATCCAAGGCACTTAACTGATTAAAAACTTCAGCTGACTTGCCGAGCTACTATTTGAATAGATTATATGTCTCTCCTTATATATAATTCTATTTTTGAGTGGCAACGTTTCATGCACTCCCTCAGCCATTGGCCCGTCAGCTACCACTCCAGAGTACTCGTGTGCCATTGGCCGGGTGCTGGGTCTGCTCCTCTTCCCTGCCCACTCCCCCTTCAGCCACTGTGCCCTGTCAGAATTACTGGCAAACGGCTTTCTCGCTTGACGAAGACGCTTTTCCTGCTTGCCTCCTGTGTGGGACTAACTTTCCCCTCAGTGGCTGTTGGTAGCTGTAACGAAATGGCAGTTACCTCTGTTTATAAGATGGCTGCCGTCTGTGGTTGTTTGTTTAAAATGTTCCCCCATAAGGTTTAATTGAGCTGTAGTTCCAGAGAGGGGCCTGCAGGGGTATCATCCACTGGGTTGAATGGGGCTTCCTCATCTGCTGGCCTACAGTTTCCAGCTGCCCCAAGGCCAAAATGTGCGGGAAAACAGGGACTGTCCCAACGGGCAGGCTGGGATCAATATAGACTGCAGCCTATCTAGAGAGGAGGCAGTCTTTGTCCCTGGGAGGCAGCAGAAATTCAGCTACACCACAGTCGGCTGGACTGGGGAATGAATGGAAGTTTCCCTGCTCTCTTGGGCAAGAGAGAGAGGCTGAAGTACAGCCAGAGGCCGGTCCAAGGAATGATCCTATCATGAGCCCACAACCTCCAGAGGTAGAGACTATTGTGTGTAGGGGAAGAGGATTGCGTTTAACCACTGTTGATTTATGACCTGTTGGTTCATAGTGTGTGCTTACTCCTACAGTGTGTGTGTGCTCAGGATTGTGTTTAACCACTATTGATTTATGCCCTGTTGGTTCATAGTGTGTGCTTACTCCTACAGTGTGTGTGTGCTCCATAACTGTGTAAATAGTTAAATAAATTCTTTTGTTTGGGCTAATAATCTGTGTTGTGCTTTGACCACATAGTCTCCCCCGCTCTGCACAATACCAAAGGGAGGGGGTAGCCCAGGGAATTGGGTTGCCTTGGGTTGCCAACTTTCAAGGGATCCCCCAAAGACTGGGGATTCCATCTCCAAATAGGGAGATTCAGCCAGAGTGGTCTCACTGTCCCTCTAAAAAGGCAGTGACGATTCTGTGAGTGGTGACAGCAAACTTAAGGAGTGAGATATGCCCACGGGACAAGGGAGGGAGGCAAACAGCTGAGTTGTAAACTGGAGCCTGTTTCGCCATGGTAGGCAACCAAGCTTGGTTCAGACAAAAGAAGGGAAACCCTTTGCAGGCCTTTGTGAGGAACTCATTGAGGCCAGTCTTAACTAGGATTGCCAGCTCCAGGTAGGGAGATTCCTGGAGATTTTCTGGTAGAGTCTATGGAAGCCAGGGTTTGGGGAGGGGAGAGGTCTCAGCTGAACAGAATTTTCCCACCATAGAGAACAATGGAGGGGATAGGGGGCCCGTAGAATTGGACCCCCCTGATCCAATGTTCTTCAAACTTGGTTGGTATCTCGGGGAGAGGCTCCAGAAGCTACCCTGTGTGTTTGGAGCCTCTCCCTCAAACCCCCTCCCCTCCAGCCCCCAGAATATACGCTATGTTTTCGCCATTGACTTCAATGGCCCATAGGATATAATGGGGCTGGATTGCCACCGAAATTCGGCGGCAAGCCGATTCAGATCAGAGAATCTGAATCTGCCTGCAGCAGCCCAAAAGGGGGCTGAATGGGCCATTTTCGGGGGTGCATTAGGTTCAGACGAACCGAATGCACATCCCTACTCTGGACATGTCCAGAGGAACGTGTTGTTGTTGTTGTTCAGTCGCACAGTCGAGTCCGACTCTTCGCGACCCCATGGACTAGTTCCCGCCAGGCCCTCCTGTCTTCCGCTGTCCTCTGAAGTTTGCTCAGTTTCATGTTAGTTGCATCGATTACACTGTCCAACCATCTCATCCTTTGCCGTCCCCGTCTTCTTTGACCTTCAATCTTTCCCAGCATCAGGGTCTTCTCCAGTGAGTGCTCCCTTCTCATTTGGTGGCCAAAGTATTTGAGCTTCATTTTCATTATCTGGCCTTCCAGGGAACAGTCAGGGTTGACTTCTTTTAGGATTGACTGATTTGATCTTCTTGCAGTCCAAGGGACTCTCAAGAGTCTTCTCCAGCACCATAGTTCAAAAGAATCTATTCTTCGGCGCTCGGCCTTCCTTATAGTCCAACTCTCGCAGCCATACATGACTACTGGGAATACCATTGCTTGGACCATGCGTATTTTTGTTGGCAGGGTGATGTGTATATCCTTCTTAAATTGTGGTGCCCAGAACTGAACACAGTACTCTAGGTGAGGTCTAACCAAAGCAGAGTAAAGCGATACCATCACTTTGCGTGATCTGGACACTATACTTCTGTTGATACAGCCCAAAATCGCATTTGCCTTTTTAGCTACCACCTCACACTGTTTTTTTTTTTTTATAAAGATTTTATTAACTCCCCTAAAAAGGGGAGGAGTTTCGCTTAAAAGAAAAATGGGGGGGTATATAGTGGGAGAAAGAGAAA
>NW_015170902.1:6696-37997 GCF_001447785.1 Gekko japonicus | reverse complement strand
AAAGGGAAATCGCTTCTTTTCTTACATTCCGTTCTCCCCCCCCCTTTTTTCTCTTTGAAAATCTCTGTTTACCGGAGTGAAGGGATCCCCTCCCACTCCTTTATTCCGCTGGGGGGGGGGAGACGCGCTTAAATCGCTTTTTTCATATTTGACAACTCACGGTTTCAGCCACTCTTTTTCTTTTATCGTTTCCTTCCATTCGCTTCATCACTCGGTGATGTCTGGTGGCTCCGCTAAGCCCCGTTCGGGGTCGCTCACGCAGCGAGGTCCATAGGGGCAGGGCATGGCGAGAGCCTCAATTTCCGACCGTTTGGCCGAGAAAGAGGCTCCCCCCTTGAGCGCCCTAACGCGCCCCGGATCCGAGCTCCTCTCAACTGAGGTGCTCGTTCGAGTCTCCGCTCGCGCGGAGACCCTCCTCAACTACGGGCGGGCGAGACGCCCTCGGGAGCGACCCGAGGATGCGTCCGCCGTTCGCGGGAGCCAGACCGGAAGTCAGCTACCACCTCACACTGTTGACTCGTGTTCAGTGTATGGTCTACTAAGACCCCTAGGTTCTTTTCACACATACTACTGCCAAGACAAGTCTTCCCCATCCTATAATTATGCATTTGATTTTTCCTACCTGCAAAACTTTACATTTATCCCCAATGAAATTCATTTTATTTGTTTTAGCCCAGTTTTCCAGCCTGTCAAGATCATCTTGTATCCTGACTCTGTCTTCTACTGTATTTGCTATCCCTCCCAATTCAGTATCATCTGCTAACTTAATAAGCATTCCCTCTATTCCTTCATCCATTTATAAAGATCTTGAATAAAACAGGTCCCAGGACAGATCCTTGAGGCACTCCACTTGTCACTCCTCTCCAAGAGGATTAACAAACACTCTTTGGGTGCAATCTCTCAACCAGTTACGGATCCACCTAACGGTAATAGGATCCAAACCACATTTTACCACCTTGTCAACAAGAATATTATGTGGGGGAAAGCCTTAATGAAATCAAGATAAACTATGTCTACAGCATTCCTCTGATCCATCAAGGTTGTAACTTTCTTGAAAAAAAAGAGATAAGGTTAGTCTGACATAACTTGTTCTTGAGAAATCCCTGCTGGCTCTTAGTAATCACAGCCATCACAGTGCTCAAGAACTAACTGACTGATGATTTGTTCTAAGACCTTTCTAGGTAGCAGTCATCAAGCTGATGGGTCGGCAGTTACCCGGATCCTCCTTTTCCCCCTTCTTGAAGATGGGGACAACATTTGCCCACCTCCAGTCTTCTGGCACCTCACCTGTTCTCAAAGAATTCTCAAAAATAATGGACAGAGGCACAGAAATTACATCTGCGAATTCTTGGATGCAGTTTATCTGGCCCTGGGACTTAGTTTCATTTAAAGAAAATAACGTGTTTGTGTACTACCCCTATGCTGGTCCTAGGCTGCAACTATGGATGCCAGTCCCCAGGTGGGGGTGGAAGATCCCTTGATTTGGCAGGCTCCTGCCCACTGCTGGTCAGCTAGCCTGTGGGGGAAGCCCTGCCCCCAACAGCAGCCGCCCCTCTCCTTCCCCTTCTGCAAGATTTAAAGGGCCCTCCAGCTGATCGGGGGGAGCATGTGGTCCGCTGACTAGATGGGAGGCCCTTTAAATCTTGCAAGAGGGGCAGCTGCCAGCTGCACGCCTGAAAGCCAAGTGGCAAATTCACCACTTGGAGTTCAGGTGCGCTCCCCCCCCCAGCTTCTTTAAAGGGTCCCTTTAAAAGCTTTGGGCAAGAAGCAGGGGGGAGCCCTTGCACGTTTGAACTCCAAGCGGTGAATTTGATGCTTGGAGTTCAGGTGCCCCCCATCTGCTTCTTGCTCAAATCATTTAAAGGGGGAGCCCTCGCGCACCTGAATTTGCCACTTGGAGTTCAGGGAGCACTCATCGCCAAAGTGATGATGTCACTTTTGCGTGATGTCATCATCTTGGGGACATTCCTGCCCCCTCCAGAAATGCCCCCCCCAAAGTCCCCCGCTGAGGACTAAGAAGGACCTGGCAACCCTAGCTCCAACTCCCTTCCCTCATCATGTGTTCTGTTTTTACCACATTGAGCACCATTTCCCTCGCAAGAGAAGACTGAGGAGAAGTAGGAATTGAGCAGTTCTGCTCTCTGTTCATCAACTGTTACAATTTTGCTTTTCTGTCCTCGCAATGGGCCTACCATATCCTTGCCAATCCTAGCCAATAGTGTAACAATAATGATTCAGGCGTGTTAGGTATTTCTTGACCCGTAATTTCCTTGATTTCTCTTAACACTGCACTCCAGAAAGATTTAATTTTCCATTTAATTTTTGGACATGCCTACCAACAGTGAACAAAGGTACCGGTTTCATTACAACCTTTCCAGCAAATGGATGCAGCTTTATATTTACATTTAAACAGTCTGTCAGGTGTAAGGTACCATCTCGCATATACTTTGAAATGCTGCAATTTTAAGTACAGAGATTTACTTTTAAACATACAGGAAGACCATATCTGGGCCCATTGGCTTTCTGAATATATGGTATTGCTATCTCCAGGGGTCATTTCGTAGAAAAAAAGGTGCAGGAGCTCATTAGCATAACTTATTTGCATATGCCAACACCCCCTGACTTCACCGCTCAGGCTCCACTGGACTGTTTTGGATTGCTAGCTATTGTGGGGGGGACATGCAGATCTGTCCTCACAGAGGAGGGAGAGCTTGTACCTGAATAAAACTTGGTCTTAAAGGTGCCACTGGATTGTTTTGGCTCTGCAACTTACCTGGCTGCTTCTTGCTCTGATTGAGGGCTGCTGGGAGCAGGGGGTGGGACTTATTGCATGTGCCCGCCCCCTAGGCTCTTTACTGCCGGAGCTCCGCTCCTGTGCGCTCCTGCAGGAAATGACCCCTGACTATCTCTATGCCATGACTTTTGGATAAAGGACTGCTTCTTCCATATTTCTTCATTTAGCAACCTGTATATTACTGTCAAACAGTTCTTTGAGTACCCTGGCCCAAAGCCATTAAGGGCTTTAAATAGGGCTGCCAAGTGGGGGCGGGTGGCGGGTAAACCCCTGCTTTGGAGGCCTGATTTCCGCCGCCGTGGAATCGGGCCCCGGGGGGAACTCCACCCCCGGCGTGCACGTCACTAGGAAGTGATGTTATGATGCCGGGCATGCTGGGGGCGGGGCCACGACCATTCAAGGGGAAACTCTATGGTTTCCCCTTGGGTGGTCGTGGCCCCACCCCCAGCGTGCCCAGTGTCATGACGTCACTTCCTAGTGACATGCATGCGGCGTGCGCGCATTCCAGGATCCACCCGGGAGTCCCCCGCTCCGGAAGTGAGTACTACTTGGCAACCCTAGCTTTAAAGGTAAGAAGCAACACTCCTTCAGCACTGGGACATTACAACCCCTGTATCCTGGCTTGGACAATAGCCTGACTGCAGCATTTTGGATGAGCTGAAATTTCTGGACCATTTTCAAAGGTAGCCACACTACAGTATACTAACTTGGACATAATCAGAGTATAACTCACTGAGGCCAGATCATTTGTTTCAAGGAGCAGTCAAAGCTGGCCCATCAACCAAATTTGATCAAAGGCACTACATGCCACAGAGAAGATTTGGGCCTCCGGCTGTAGTAGGGTTGCCAAGTGGAACTTACCTTGGCGGGGGACTCCCGGGTGGATCCCGGAGCGCACGTGCACACGCCGCACACACATCACCGGGAAGTGACGTTATGCCGCTGGGCACGCTGGGGGCGGGGCCACGGCCATACAAGGGAAAACCATAGAGTTTTCCCTTGTATGGCCGTGGCCCCGTCCCCAGCGTGCCCACGTCACTTCCGGGTGACGCGCACATTGGGGAGGAGTTCCCCCCGGGGCCCAATCCAGCGGTGCCGGGGAATGGGCCTCTGGGACGGGGGTTTCCCCGCCCACCGGGGCGACTTGGGATCCCCCGCCCACCGGGGCGACTTGGGATCCCCAGGCTGTAGGCCAGAATCCAGCAGTACACCCAAGCTATGAATCCCCTCCAGGACAGGCTAACCCCTCCATCCTCGAGCAGTTTTGTTTAACATCCTGTTAACTATGGTTAGTTAGAATCTGTCAAACCAGGATATGGTACCTTACTTTGAATCTGTTTGTTAACCAAATTTGAGTTTGGTTCGCATGATATACAGGCATGGAAATTCTGGCCTGATCCCCTGACCACAGCAAAGGTAATGGAACCAATGTTTGTGGAGGCACATCAGTAGCTGAGTGTGTGAGCTGAATCCTTGTTTCACAAACCGGCCATGGTTAAAATAAGCCATGGTTTGGCCCTTCTATCTGAATCAAGCCCCTGGGAGGGACAGGGTGCAACGGCCCACTGGCATGCAGAGGATGAAGCTGTCTGTTATGTTTTTCTGGGAAGTTCTGCTCTTTGTGATTTGCTGATGCTTTTCCCCCTAGAAACAAAACTATGCAGTCAGCTGCCAGGTGAGTCAATGGAACACCGCATCCTGGCCAATCCCATGGCAGACTTTGTTGGAGGGGAGGAGGACCGGGCCCACCAGCTGTTCCACCACTATCGAAAACGGTTTGGAAAGATGTATGACAATGAGACAGAGATGGAACACAGAAAACATACCTTCACTCACAACATGAGGTGCGTAGACAAAGAAAGGGGGGAGAGGGGGAGGAGGCTTCCCAATTAGGTTTGCCAGCCTCCAGGAGGAGTTTGGGGATCTCCTGGGATTACAACTGATCTTCAGATGATGCAGATCAGTTCCCCTGGAGAAAATGGCTGCTTTGGAGTGTATACTCTGTGTTATACCCTGCTGAGGTCCCTCTACTCCTCAGATTTTGTCCTCCCAATGTTCTACCCCAAAATCTCCAGGAATTTCCCAATCTGGAATTGGCAACCCTATTCCCAACTGTCCAGACCCAGTGGAGAATTCCCTACTTCCAACCCCAATCTCCTGTGAGCAGTTGAGGGGTCGGAGGGAAAAAAATGGCCTCCACAGTAGCACTCTAGAAATTTCCCCTAGGTTCTATGGTCTTTACGATTAGAGATTAGGGGAAATTCCTAGAGCTTCACGTGGAACTGACATCACATCTTTCCCAAACTCCACTTTCCCCTAGCACTGCCTCCACCCCCACGTATCCTGTGGTGGTTAGGGCTAGGAACCCTTGTTGCAAAGGGGATAGTTGTGGAAGAAGATAGGGAAGAGAAATGGTATCCAAGTATGTTCTGGAGGCCACATTATGCAACCACCACACTGAAGCGAAGTGTGTCTGGGTCTGGTGTGCCTGGATGGGCGATGTACCTAGGAACTTTGTACATGATACCTTCACATCTGATGGAAGAAAGATCAAGCTGTGCATGCAACAGCTGTGTGAAAGGGCCCTAAGTTCTGCAGGGTGGCTGTGCCATGTTTCTTAAGGTCATACTCGCAACTGAGCTGTAATGATTCCACTGGGTTGCTCCCCAACACCTTTGGTTGAGCTTTTTTTCTGTATGTCATAGCAGCCCTGTTCATATCACCTTCCTCAAGAGGGATGGATCACTTCTGGGCAATGTTCCCTCTAAGCTGTGGAGTCTTGTGAGCAAAAATTCTACTTTGTGAGCTGCTGGCATTAAAGTTGTGAGCAAGCGATTTGGGTGCTGCATCAATTAGTTTGCTCTGGAGCCATCCTTCCTGAGCGAAGACAAAAATGTGTGAGCCGGAGGCTAAAAAACTGTGAGCCAGCTCACACTAACTTAGCTTAGAGGGAACACTGCTTCTGGGTAGGGTTGCCAACCTCCTGGAATTAGAACCGATCTCCAGTTCCCCTGGGAAAAAAATGGTTGCCTTTAATTTAAAAAAAAAAACAACACTCCCAGGGCTTAAGCCAAGAGGGGTGTTTGATGATTGGGACCATGGTGCAGAAAATAGAGTGAAACCTCTGTTCCACCACACTCTGACCCCTATCTGTATTGGGACTGTCTGTAGTTGCTCTTTTTACCATTCAGATGCTTTGGCTGTAATGTTGACCATGCAGGCTCACCAGCTGAAGCTGACCTTCACTGGCACCTTCCCTTTCCAGGTTTGTCAACTCTAAGAACCGTGCCAATCTCTCCTTCAAGCTGTCTCTGAACCACTTGGCAGACCTCACACAGGATGAGGTGGCTGCAATGAGGGGGAAGCTCAAAAGCACAACTTCTAACAATGGGCATCCTTTCCCTCACGAGCAGTACATTGGCCTCATCCTGCCCGAGAGCATTGACTGGCGGCTCTATGGTAAGTGGGGTTAAGAAGCAGTCTTCTAGGTAGAGGCAGGGCTAAAGTTTAAAGCAGATGGAAATTTCTCCTATGCCCCACTTTTTGGACCACTGGTGATCATTCCTATATCTGGGGACATTATTCCATGCTAGGAGGCCAAAACTGAACACTTATGTTGGAGGCCCATAACTGGATCTTCCAGTGCTTTTTAAATAGCTGAAAGTAGCTATGGGAATGGATCACGGGTATGTTGAGTCAGGCAATGGTTTTGAGGGGGATTAACTCTTTTTCACTGCACCTTGATTGAAATCACGCATGCACAATGGCTATGGCTGTAGTAGAGGCCAAAAAGACAGCCACTCTTCTCTCCTTTCCCTCATGGATTTAATTATGTGCTGTATTATGGTAAAAGCTGGGAGGCAAAGGGGCCCCATTGATACAAAGGGATAGCCCCTTCCCTTGCACCATGTCTATGGTTGCCATCAGCAGGAGGGTTGGGGGGGGTAGCATCCCAGGCAGGGGCCATTTCCTGCAGGAGCGCACAGGAGCGGAGCTCCGGCAGTAAAGAGCCCAGGGAGCGGGCACACGCAACAAGCCCCGCCCCCTGCTCCCAGCAGCCCTCAGTCAGAGCAAGAAGCAGCCAGGTAAGTTGCAGAGCTCCCCCCAGCCCCCCGGTCCAAAACAGTCCAGTGGCACCTTTAAGACCAAGTTTTATTCAGGTACAAGCTCTCCCTCCTCTGTGAGGACAGATATGCACGCCCCCCCCCCACAGCTAGCAATCCAAAACAGTCCAGTGGAGCCTGAGCGGTGGGTGTTGCCTTCTGACACACTTCCGGTGATGTCAGGGGGTGTGGCATATGCAAATAAGTTATGCTAATGAGTTATGCTAATGAGCTCCTGCACCTCTTTTTCTACGAATTGACCCCTGATCCCAGGAGAAAAATTAAAAACAGAAATAAGGCCTCATCTGCTTACAGGAAGTTCTGACAACAGAGTTTCTGGTGATTCTTAGAGCTACCCTTGTAACTTCCAGGTAGCTCTAGGAATAGCCAGAGATTTTGTGCCAGAACTTCCTGTCAACAGACATGGCCTTATTTCCCTTTTTAATTTTTCTCCCCAGGATGATTGCCCACTCACCCCCCGTTTCACCCCAGTTTCCACTCACTGATCAGGTGAGCATTGGTGGGCAAGGGCTGAATTTACCTGGAGGTCTCATAAGTGGGCAAATGGGAACACCAGCCATGGCCCTGATTCAGTGTAGGTCTCCACATCTGCATCCTTAATAAGTATTCCTTTAGAGAATAGATAGGGTGCCTGTCCAGAGACCTGCTAGACAAGAGCTTGTGTACAATCCAGGACCCTAACTCCAGGACTCTAACTCTGTTGCATTCAGGTGCTGTGACTCCAGTCAAAGATCAGGCGGTGTGTGGCTCTTGCTGGAGCTTTGCAAGCACAGGAGCTTTGGAAGGGGCTCTTTTCCTCAAGGTGAGCCTGTCTGTCTCTTTGGGGGGCAAGACTTGCTTTTTAGCATATCTTGGAGAGTGTCGTTGACAGAAGCTGTCTGCACGGATGCTCCAGGTGTTTGGGGGGCAAACCAGATAAGCTGCTGGGAGTCCTGTGTTCTGTTTGAACACAGGGTTTGTTGAACTTCAACAAAGATTTAAAACTGTTTGAATTGTTTTGTACAATATAATCTTTCTGCTTTTGTTCATAATTCATTCACGGAGTGTCTTTATATTGATACACTCTCCTCCCGTAAGCTCTCATTTTGATATATAGCCTCCGAGTGGTGGCTGGAGGCCTCCTGGAATTACAGCTGGTCTCCAGAGGACAGATCCGTTCTCCTGGAGAAAATGGGTGTTTTGGAGGGTGGGTTGTGGGGTATTATACCTTGCTGAGATCCCTGCACTCCCCAGACCCCACCCTCCTCAGGTTCTACCTCCCCCAAATCTCCAGGCATTTCCCAACTCAGAGCTGGCAACCCTAAATTGGTACATAAATATGCTATTTTAAATTTGGGCTTCTGTCTGTCCACCTGGACAAACTGAAGCCCAACAAGGCTGCTGTCGGACAGGAAAACAGCATTGGGGGGGGCTTAATGACCTCCCTTTGTACCATTATTCCAAATGGGTGCCCTGTACTTGGGCATATTGGGAATTAGTCTGGTTCCCATACAAAATCAATCCCAAACACCTTGTTCATTTGGCTGATTGGAGGGGGGGGGGTGTAGTTCCCAAGCACACATTTTCCCAGCTTTCCAAAATTCTAGTTCATATTTTCCTCCTATTTTTTTACATTCCTACCCTAACAAGTGCTCCTGGATTTAATTATTAGGTAATCCCAGTCTTTATTCCTGATCTAGCGTGGCAATTTAAAAACCAAATGTTAATGTGGATTTAGTGAGTTCATGGGGAAAAAACAGCAAATTGTAGAAGCATTGAGCATTGATAACTGGTATTTTGACAGTGTTGTCTTTCAGTTCATGAGCAAAGGTTAAATTTTTCTTTCTTTTTTTGAAATGTATTCCTCAAAACCTAATTTTCAAAGTAATGGTTGCTGGTACTCACTTATTTGAGCAACAACATTTCCCTTCTGCACCAAAAGGAGCCTCTTCTCTTTCTGGTGTCCCTGGTTAGTGTCAGGGTCCTTAGTCAGGTTACGCAACGCAACTTCATGAGAAGATAACTGCTTATTCATAAATCCAGTACTAGAGACACGTGTACAGCTTGTGTCAGGAATGGCCGCCAATACTAGGGCCTCTGACTTATACTAGAATCAAACATCCCCCCTGTAAGCATGAGCCAATGGATACATCTCACGCGGGCAAGGGATGCGGGCAAAGCAAAAGCCGTTAACTTTCCCAGCCGAGTAAAACTGCAGTTGGAGTATCTACAAGGTCAAGCATAAGATAGCAAACAGTTGGTGAGCCAGGGAGAGCTGAGCCAGAAAACAGGAGGGCACATTCCTCCACATTCCAAACCTATGACAGAGCTACCTGACAGTTGGTGGCCCTGCTGCTAAGGGTAGAATGGCACTGCCTGGGGGTGCAGCAGAGACTGATGCTGGTTCTCCTACTCTCTAGACTGGCCAGCTCATCCCGCTGTCTCAGCAAATCCTCATCGACTGCTCTTGGGGCTTTGGGAACTATGCCTGTGACGGCGGTGAGGAATGGCAGGCATACGAATGGGTCCTGAAGCATGGAGGCATTGCCACCACAGAGTCCTATGGGCCATACAAAGGCCAGGTGAGTGGGGGTATCAGGTATCACCTAACACTCCTGCCTGTGTGACCAGGACTGGAGGTGGATCAGGGTCTGCTCTGCAAGGGTGACTAGGTGAGCCACTCTCTGCATATCAGGGGCTAGTTTCTGTTGAAACTTGGGTTAATGCTGACCGTGAGATATGGTTAGTGTTGGACTAGGACTATGGAAACAGGACAGAAAGTCCTCTCTCTGCCTTGGGCCAGTCACGCTTTCAGCCTAACCTACCTCACCGAGCTGTTGCAGAGCAGTAAAGATGAACTGGAAGAGAGGAGAGAACCATGTATGTTGCCCCAAACTTCTTGGCAAAAGGGCAGGATAAAAATATGCACCTTGTTGCATATTTTTGCATGTGCTTAGAGTTCTTCATGAACAGAACACATTCTCAATGCCAGGCCTGTAGCCAGGGTTTTTTTTTAATTTGGGGGGGGCTTATAATAAGTCAGGGGGCACCCTGCACACACCCCAAGGGAGCAGCACAAATCAAATTAAAAAATGGAAGTCGCGGGGGAGCTGGGGGCTGGATGAGAAGTCGCGGGGGGGCTTGGCAGTAAGTTGGGGGGCCAGACCCCGAGATGCCCCCACTGTAGCTACGGGGCCCGCTCAGTGCGTATTTTGAATAACTAGATTGTTGTGGATCAGAAAATCCAGAAATCCCTAAAGGGAACAGGGATAAATGGGATTATATAAGATTTTTATTTTATTTCATGAAATGTATATCCTGCTTTTGCATTCAATATCCTGCTTTTGCATCTTCTAGTAAAAACACAATGGTTGAGAATGTCAGTAAAATACGTTAGAAAATGCAATCCGGTTTAGAATTCCTGACTGAAGGTCCTTGAAGGTGTTTTATTTTCAAAGGCCTTCCGGAACAATTGCTATTTAGATATCAGCACTTGTTCTCAAATCCATTTAGAAAACTACCTAGAAAGTTGAAAGACTGAAGTGTATGTGCACACATTGACTATGGTATAGTTACTTCTGGCAGGACATTTTGATTTAACATTAGTCGCTTCAGTGGTGCTTTCTAAAAATACCATAGATCAAATTAACACAACACAAGAAAAACATTAAAAGCAGCCATGGGTCAGACCAATGTATCTAAGTCCAGTTTCCCACAGTGGCTAATTAGATGTCCTTGGGATGCCTGCTGAGCAGGACATGGAAGCCAAAGTCCCACAGAACTCTAGTATTCAGAGGGCTAGCTGCCCCTGAACATGGAAGTTCCATTTAGTCATTGTGGCTAATAAATATTGATGGACCTCTCCAGCATGGATCTGTCTGATCCCCTTTTTAACACCGTCTGCGCTAGTGGCCATCACTACATCCATTGGCAGCAAATCCCACAATTTAATTGCTCACTGAGTGAAAAAGTGTTTCTTTTTTTTCAATCCTGGACCTGTTCATCAACTCCTTTGGGTGCTCTCAAGCTCTAGCTAGTGTTATGGGAAAGGAAGAAGCTTTCTCCCCTTCCTCTGCTGCATGCAAAATTGTATGTACCTCTATCTTGTTTCTCTCAATCATCCTCTGTCTGGGCAGAAATCTTCTTTGCTATGTGACTGGATAGCTATGCAAAAGAACCAAAAGGTTTCCAAAGAAGGGTTACGATGGGTGTTAACGTTGGCGGGTGGGTTTGTGGGATTTTCTGTTGCACCTACTGCTGTTATTTTTAACCATTCTGTCTCCTTGTCACCCCCCCCCCCCTTGGTCAGAATGGCTACTGTCATAGCAACGCATCAGAACTCGTGGCCAAACTTTCACATTATGTCAACGTCACCTCTGGGAACATCACTGCTCTGAAGGCTGCCATCTACAAGCAGGGCCCCGTGGCCGTCAGCATCGATGCCTCCCACAGGACTTTCTCTTTCTATTCCAGTGGGGTCTACTATGAGCCTAAGTGTGGTGAGTCCTCGCTGATGGCAAAGCTGTTGAAAAGCTGTGAACAAAACCCCAAGGAGGGTCATGGCAGTTGACACTTAATCTCGGGTGGCAGCCTCCATGATGCAAATGCCTCTTGGTTTGTGTTATTAAGACCTTGTGTTCAGCTGTCTAACCAGGTTGGATGTACACAAAATTATCAGACCATTGGTTTATCAAGGTCAGTATTGTCTACTCTGACTGGGGCTTTTCCATGCTTTTTTTTTTGGCCACATCTCAGCCTTGCTCCTCTTGCAATTTTTCTTTGTACCCTTTTCAGATAACTTTTGCAGCAGCCTAGGGTTGCCAAGTCTGATTTTCGCCGCAGCGGGGGACTCCCAGCTGGTGGCTGGAGTGCGTGCACGCCTATTGTGTAGTGGGTTAAACGCCTACTAGAACAGCTGCGGCTGAGGTGGTGACCGCATGGTTCGTTGGACACAACAAAGACTAAAGACTAATGGCCGGCTGGCCAACTATGTACATGCTGGGACCACCCCCTTGGTCCAGTTGGTGGGTTTAAACCTCCCGCCAAAGTCCCATTGGTCCCCCCAGTGGTGAGACCAGGAGCCTTGTCCCCATTGTTCTCCAGAGTCAAGTTCTGGGGTGTTTGCTGGCCCCTGGTGGAGGTCAGCGTACACAACAGCGCCGCATCCATGTCCCCCGGAAGTGACGCGACCACGCCGGGCACGCTGAGGGCAGGGCCACCACCATCCGAGGGAAAACCATAGAGTTTGCAAGTTCTCAGATGATGTTAGGGTTGCCAAGTGGAAATTTCTTCTTACCGGGGGACTCCTGGCTGGCGTCTGGAGCGAGCGCGCGCCGCACGCACGTCACCCAGAAGTGACGTGATGATGCCGGGCATGCTGGGGGCGGGGGCACGACCATCCGAGGGAAAACCATAGAGTTTTCCCTCGGATGACCATGGCCCCGCCCCCAGCGTGCCTGGCGTGGTCACTTCCAGGTGTTGTGCACGTCGGGGTGGGGTTCCCCCTGGGGCCCAATCCGCCGCCGGCGGGGAACGGGCCTCTGGGGCGGGGAAACTGTGGGGACTTGGCAAGCCTACAGCAGCCTAAAACAATTGGGGGGGGGATTGACTGGGAAACCATCCTGTATATGAGAGAGGGGTAGTTAAGAAGCTGAGCTGCAAGAAAAACCCTGGATTCATACAGAGGTCTTTCATGTAACCTCCTATCTGGTCCTTTTAAATGGAGATGCTGGTGATTGTACCCAGGACCTTTTCCATGTAAAGGGAATATGCTCTACCATTAAGCCACAGCTCCGTGCCCATTAGGAGTCAGGTACCTCTTTCCAGATTTGTTCATTCAGATCATTCTAAAGGGATCAACAGTCAAAAACACAGCATTAGGAGGGTAACAATGGCTACATCTTCATGGCCATGAAAGATAACTGAAGTAGCCTATTGATGCCGTGTGCCCAGTTGTTCGCCTTTGGAAAAGGGGGTCAAGGAACTGATATTGGTTAAATTAATTGGAGAGGTTAGTAATCACACCACACTGCAGAGCATCAGCCAGGTGCCAAGTTTATGTAGAGTTCAGGACTGGCGGTGTGCAACACGGTTATTACCGATAAACATGATGTGATGCCACCTCCAATAAGCAAAGGGCTTTGCTGTGCTTATCTAATTCATCCTCATCCTTAGAAGCAGGTTATTGATGAATTTGGGGCACAGAAGAAAAGAGTGTCTTAAGGTTCCCCAGCTCTATAGATGGAGCCAATGGGTGTCAGCCAGACTAGTATGAGCCTGCCAGTAAGTTTGCTTAAAAGCCAGAGAAATGTTTCCTGGAAGCTTAACTGCCTGGTCTTCTCAGACTTCCCATCTGTCACCACACATGAGCAGCCGCAACCTGTCCCTTTAATGTCTTAGATGCTGCACAGATTATTCCTGTACTTTCCTCTGATGCCTTTCAGGAAGCTGCTGCTGGCTCTTTCATATCCCAACTCTTTTCCAGCCACAAACAGGATATGTCACACTCTAGACTGCCTGAGTGGTCTGTCTAGGGCTGAAGCAGGAGCTTGTAGCAAAGCTTAGGCAGCACCAAATCCAGGTGCCTCCCAGGAAAATAAGGAGCCCTGCTGGATGAGACCAGGGTCCTGCTTCCAACATTGACTGGCAGCCAGGTCCTTCTGGGAAGCCCATATGCAGGGTATTCCTTCTTGTTGTTGTCCCCCCCGCCCCCCAACATGCAGTACTTAGATATAAGGCTGGGGCTAAAGGAACTGCAGGAGGAACTCGCTTTCCCTCACCATTCTGCTTACTTCTGTAAGTGAGTCTCAGCTGCTCTGATGTTCTCTGCCTCCTAGAGCATACTCAGTCCTCATCAGGCTGCTTTGGGTTAGGTCATATTACTCTGTATATCAGGGAAGTCCATGTCTGTGTGAGTCTATGCATGCATGGCAGGCATAGGGACCAACCATTTTACTACTAGAGATGCTGATTCTCCTCCTTAATGCTGACTATCCATTTATCTATCCTAGCTGATAGCTGCTGGTAGAAATATCCTCCCTGGATTTTTTTCTAATCCTCTTCTGATCATTGTGTTCTGTGGTAGTGAGTTCTGGAAAGAAAAATATATATCCATTGCCTGCAGGAGTGCTCTTGTCAGTCTTCAACCCATCTGCCCCATCAATTTCATTAAATGCATATGAATCCTCTAGTGCCGAGGAGAAAGGAAGACAGATGCCTCTAAAAAAAAAAATCAAAAAAAAAAAGGTTTTTCGCCTTTCCTGCCGTCTAGCCCCCTTGCATTGCTTTGCATAATCTCACTTGTTGATGCTCTATTTTGTACTCTGCTAACTTGTACTCCCTTTCAGGAAACAAGAAAGGTGAGCTGGACCACGCAGTCCTCGCTGTCGGTTACGGAGTCCTCCAAGGAGAGCTTTACTGGCTCATCAAGAACTCCTGGTCTACATACTGGGGCAACGATGGCTACATCCTCATGTCCATGAAAGATAACAATTGTGGGGTAGCTACTGATGCCACATACCCAGTTGTAGCGTGACCACACCATGGCAAGCTCCCAAAGATGATCTACAACACTTCCTGCTCCAAACGAGGTTCCTCCATCTCCATTTCTTTAGAATATTTATCAGCAAACTGGAATCTTAGCCACAGGGCTAGCAGAGACTCAAGGAGCCATCAGATCTGGCCTTATGAGAGCACATGAAGAGCCCTGCCGGATCAGAGCAGTGGTTCATCTAGTCCAGCCTCACACAGTGGCCAACTAGTTGCCATGGAGAATCAACAAAGAGGGCACAGAAGCCAAGGCCTTTCTTTGATGCTGCCTCCTGGGCATGCAGGTGGTTTCTTGTAGGCAGCACCATTTTTTGGAGTCAAGTCAGCTCTTCCTTTCCTCATCTCATATAGAATCCCTAACCTTGTGGGACTTTTTAATTTTTGCGTCAAGCCCTTCATCACTCCGGTTCCTCAAACCTCATATATAGGAAAGGATCCAAGTATTCTCTGATTACAATCTCTTCCAATTCCATCAGCACAAACACTTTGCAGTCTTTGCAGAAAATCTCTGTGAAGCAGGGCAAGGTGTGTCCTTTTGGAACAAGGCCTGGGAATTTGGTGTGGCTTCTCCAAGACCATGAAGTCATTCTGTGGCACAGCTGAGGAACTTGCTATTCTGCAGGTTTTATTGCCTTACTTTGCACACACCAGGGGGAAGGCTGTTTGGAAGCTGCTACCGTGGTCAGGGGGTGGGTTTGGAAAAGGCTAATGTAGAAAAAGCTGCATGCAGGTATACGGTCAACTCAGACTTGGGCTAAATTCTCTGTCATCAGTCTTCTTAGGAGCAGCTGCTGTGACTTTTGTGTCTGGGCCAATTAAAAATATTATACCGTGCTTGTCTTGACTCTTATTACGTAGGGAATGACCAGCTGCAGTTGGGATTCTAAAAATCCAGATCGATCTTCCTGCTTCTCTTCAGTACATTAATAATATCCTTTGCACTCATACACAATTCTTTTCCCCAACGACCCCATGAGGTAAGTTGGGCTGAGAGAAAAAGGCAGCCCCAAGGTCACCCAGCAAGCTCCAAGCCTGAGTGAGGATGCTGAACCCGGATCTTGCCAGTCATAACCAGCCATTCTAACCACGGTGCTACAGCTACTTGTGCACCTCCGATTAACAAGAGGGGCACCTTTGTGAGAACTGCCTTCTCATCTGGTTGGTAGGGAAAACATTTGATTAAAAACGGAGTAGAAGACAGCATTTTCATTCACTTAATACCTCCCTCCCTCCTGCAACAGGGACACAAAACAGTTTACAATTCTTTCCTCCATTTTATCTTCACAACAGCCCTATAAGTTAGGTCAAGCTGAGCGAGTGTGACTGGCTCAAGGTCACCCAGTAAGCTTACATGGCAGAGTAGGGGTTCAACCCTGGCACTGTCAGATCCTAGTCTGACACTCCAGCCATTACACCACACTGGTTATCCTCATGGGAACTGCAACTTTAATCCCCTTGTTCGGAGCTGCGGTGGCTCAAGTGGTTAAGACGCTGAACTGCAGGCTATGGAAGGTCGGTAGTTCAGCAGTTTGAGACCTGGGTGCCGCATGATGGAGTGAGCTCCCGTCTCTAGTTCCAGCTCCTGCCAACCTAGCAGTTCGAAAGCAAGAAATTGCAAGTAGATAAATAGGTACCACTTCAGTGGGAAGGTAACAGCGTTCCGTGCGCCTTGGTGTTTAGTCATGACAGCCACATGACCACGGAAACGTCTTCGGACAGCGCTGGCTCTTCGGCTTTGAAACGGAGATGAGCACCGCAACCCTAGAGTCGGACTCGGCTGGCTTTCGAGCAAGGGAACCTTTACCTTTCCTCTCAGCACACTAGTGCACAGCCAGTACAGTAGAGGATTTCTGTTTCCACCCTCAAAATGTTGATTATATTTATTTATTGCATTTATAGCCTCACAACAGAGATAAAACAATAAATATGATTAAAAGCCAATTAAATAAAACAGGATGGCAGCAAAGACTATAACATCAGTCCAGAGCAGCCTAACACGCTTCCTGTTAGATGTTAGCAGGACAGTAGGCTTGTGTAGGCCTACGATGGGCAGGGGAGGCCGAGATGGTAGAAACATCTGCTGCCTCAACCAAAATCTTGGCGGAACAGCTCTGCTTTGCACGCCCTGCAGAACTGCAGCAAGTCCTACCAGGGCCCTGATCTCAATTGAGAGCATGTTCCACCAGGCGGGGGCCAGGGTAGAGAAGCCCCTAGCACTGGTTGAGGCTAAGCGGGCATCCTTCATGCCAGGGACAACCAGTAGGTGGTGTTCAGCAGAGCGCAAGGCTCTCTGGGGCATATATGGGGAGTAACAGTCCCAAAGGTATGCGGGTCCCAGGCCACATAGGGCTTTAAAGGTCAACACCATAACCTTGAAACACAAATGGAAGCCCATGAGAACTTGGGGGGATCTCATTTCCTCCTGCCCCACTATTTCCTTTTTCCCTTTGCTGAAATCCCTCAAAGCCTCTCCCCTTTTCCTGCCTCCTTCTCTCCCCTTTTCCTGCCTCCTTCTCTCCCCTTTTCCTGCCTCCTTCTCTCCCCTTTTCCTGCCTCCTTCTCTCCTTCCCACCCACCAACTTACCTTTATCTGGCTCCTGCCCCAACTTCAGTTTTCTCTCCTTCCCTACCCCAGCAACTTCTACCCAGAAACCTATGGCCAAATTACATCAATCAATCAAAATACCTTTAATGGCATGATAAAATATATAATGTGATAAGAAGGTATTACAGAGACGACAAAATAAGGCTAATCGTACAGAGAGCTTGCGTCTATCTTTGACCGCTTCAGCCGAGAATTTAACAACCAGAGCTGTGATGTCCGGGTTTGTGTCATTTAATAAACATTGTATTATTCTGTCACTGTTAATACAATGTTTAGGGTATAGTGGAGAGGAAAGGAGTTTCTTATGTGGACCTGCGTGCAATTGGCAGTCCAAGATGATGTGATGGATTGAATCAATTGATTTTAAAGGACAGATACATTTCCTTTCATGGAAAGGGACTTTGTTATACCAACCAGTTAATATTACACAGTGGGCAACCTGCAAGGACTTGTGAGGGGCACCTCATTTCCCCCTATATAACCTCCCCACACTAATTCCTCTTTTCCTCCTCCTGGCAACCCCCATTTCCTCACTAATCTGCTACCTTCTCTCCTTTACACCCACCCACCAACGCTACTTTTAACTGCCCGATATCTTCAGCTATATTTATTTCTGCCTCCCCATCTCAGCTCGGGGAGGCTGAGCCCCCTTGCTTCACAATGTTCAGTGCCTTATAGTAGTCTAGTCTCAATGTCACTGTGGCATAGATCCAGGTGGCCAGATCAGCTGTATCAAGGTAAGGGGCCATTTTTCAAGCTAGGCTGAGTTGGAAGAAAGCCTTTTTTGCAACCACATTGACTTGCTACTCCAGCAGTAATGTTGGGTTCACTATTATTATTGATTATATTTATGAATCGCCCAACCCCTGCCACAGCAGGGCTCTGGATGATGTACCAAAGCCATAAAACAAAACAAGATAAAATCAGTTAAATCAGTTAATATGATTTAAAACAATCATATGGTGAATAATTAACCAATCCCAGTTCCAACTGCAGGCTATTTCACGGATGCGGGGTGGAAAGAGGGTGAGGTAAATAGCAGAGAACAGAGAAGGGGAACAGCCAAGATGGAACCGTTGCTGTCCTCAACCAGAGGCCTGGCAGAACATATCTGCCTTGCAGGCCCTGCAGAATTGCATCTGATCCCGCAAGGCCCTAGTGGTACTTGGCAGAGAGTTCCACCATGTTGGGGCCAGGGCCGGAAAGGTCCTGGCCCTGGTCAAGGACAGCCAGATATCTTTAGGGCTGAGGACCACCAGCAGTTTACTGTCTAAGGAGCGTAACGCTCTCCTGGGGACATAACTAGGGTTGCCAAGTGTACATTCCTCCGGAGCGGGGGAGTCCCATCCGGCATCTGGAGCATGTGCGCGCCACACACACATCACCCAGAAGTGACGTCACGTGACGATGCCAGGCACGATGGGGGCGGGGCCACGACCATCCGAAGGAAAACCATAGAGTTTTCCCTCGGATTACCGTGGCCCCGCCCCCAGTGTGCCCGGCGTGGTCGCGTCACTTCCAGGTGACGTGTACGTCGGGGTCGGGTTCCCCTCGGGGCCCGATCTGTCGGTGGCAGGGAACGGGCCTCTGGGGTGAGGGTTTCCCCGCCCCCCGGGGGGACTTGGCAAGCCTAGACATAACGGAGGAGACGGTCCCGTGGGTACGTCAGTCCCTGCCTGCTCAAGGCCTTATAGGTCAATACCAAAACCTTAAACTTGACTCGTTATTCCACTGGGAGCCAGTGTAGCTGGCACAGCACCGGAGTTATATGTGCTATCCGTGACATTCCTGTCAGGACTCGTGCTGCTGCATTCTGGCACCAGTTGGAACTTCCGGGTCACTCTCAAGGGCGGGCCAGCATAGAGAAAGTTACAATAGTCTGATCTGGAGGTGACCATTGCATGCATTACCATGACCAGACCAGGGCGTGACTGGAAAGGGGCCAGTTGCCGAGCTTGGCGTAGATGAAAAAACGCGAGCTTGGCAGTCTGAGTGATCTGGGCCTCCATATTTAAAGAGGGATCCAAAATCATTTCCAAGATTTTGCTGGATTGCGCCGGTGTCATTGGTGCACCATCAAGAGCCGGTAACCTGTGACCCAACCTCGAAGCCCCCCTGCCATAGAACCTCCGTCTTAGTTGGATTCATTTTCAGCCTACTCTGTTTCAACCACCCAGTACAACCCCAATCTTCCTAACTAAGTCAGCAATTGTCAGCTGAACCCCAGTGAAAGACGGGAGCATAATGTCCTTTAAGATCTGTCTTCCTAACGAGCATTACTTCTGTCTTTCCAAGGTTTAGTTTCAATGTCTTCACTTGTAGTCATTTAACCACAGTAGCCAGGCAGTGGTTAGGACCTCTACCATATCCCCAGAATATTTTGATATTTTGATGGGGGGGGGGTCAACAGTGGGAGGGCTTCTAATGTCTTGGCCCCACTGCTGGACCTCCTGATGGCACTGGTATTTCTGGCCACTGTGTGACACAGAGTGTTGGACTGGATGGGCCTTTGGCCTGATCCAACATTGGCGTCTCTTATGTTCTTATGTTCTTATGTTCTTATATAGATAGATGTGTATTGTCTGCATGTTGATGACAGCCAACCCCCAAACTGTGAATAATTTGTTCTAAGGGCTTTACATAAAGATTGAAGAGCATGGGGGATACGATCGCGTACTGTGTGGGACCCAACAGGATAGTTCCCACATTGATAACTAGGAATGGTCATGAACCAGATTCAGTGTGAGCTCCCTGCCAGTGCCAGTCTAGATGTCTCCCAGCCCTTTTAGATCACCTAGCTCTGTGGTAAACCAGCGGGCTGGGTTTGGTCCCAAGGGTGGGAGAGGTCATTGAGAGGTGACCTTGTCAATAGCTTCAAGGGGCTTCAAATACCACACTTCTACTGCAACCTCGGCAGAGGACATGTTTGGAATCCTAAAATCCCCTAGAGCATACTGGAATCTAGTAGGATTCATAAGCCTCCGTGGGTCGACCATTTTAGCTGGATCCCTCCTTCTGCAGGGTGTTGGAGTCACTGCCTTGGTTCTGAGTAGGTAGTGGTCAGACCATGGTTCAGGGCCAATCTCTAGGGACAATTTTTATCAATTGTCATTAATGTTTTATTGCTTTTATCTGTTTTATATGGGTTTTCCCCTTGTAAGCCGCCCTGAGCCCGCTCTGCGGGGAGGGCGGGGTATAAATCTTAATAAATAAATAAATAGTGCCGAAATCAACCCTTCCTTCAAAGATCAAAGTGTAAAAGACGAGGTCCAAGGTGTGGCCTCTTTCATGGGTTGGCCCAGTCACAATCCGGGAGAGACCCAAGGCAGACGAAGAAGCTATAAAGTCCTGGGCGGGCCCATGTGAGGTATCCTCAGCATTAATATTGACGTCCCCCGGAACAATGAGTCTGGGTGTCTCCAGTACTACATGTGAGACTGCCTCTGCCAGTTCAGACAAGGAGCCCATTGGAGAATTAGGTGGCCAATTAATAAATGGTAGAAAAGAGCAAGAGTGAAGTAGCACCTTAAAGACCAACCAAATTTGTGGCAGGGTATAAGCTTTCATGAGACACTTCAGATACCCAAAGAAGGGAGCAGTGAGTTATGAAAGCTCACACCCTGCCACAAATTTGGTTAGTCTTTAAGGTGCTACTGGACTCTTGCTCTTTTTTTACTGCTACAGACAGACTTAATATCTTAATAAACAAGCAGAATACCTAATCTATCCTTAATCCCTAATGTGAGAAGTATACAGTCTCTAACCACATTGGCTTTCATAGGGTGGCTACTATTGGTCAAGCAGTCAGGCCTGGGTGAATCATGCAAGTCATGTGGTATCAATTCACTTGGTGGTTCCTGCTGGGCCTGGCCACAATGAGTTCTGTAAAGGCCAAACAGACGCAGGAAGGTCCCTGCCCTTTACTGACAGAAACCAAGCTTGTTGTGGTTGTCTAGCAATGGCTATTGAGGGCATCTGTTTCTTAAAGGTACAGGTGTTCCTTTCATCATCCTGGGTTTTTTTTAACACCCAAGTGTTTTGTTTTTAGATTACAGATTTTTCTGCAAACTTGGGGCATTTTTCAGGTTTGCAGAAAGACCTGTTCACAGGTCCAGTCTCTTGGATTTAAGTATCCTCAGATTTGGCTGAGTTGGCTACTAGAATATGATGATGGTTTTATCATGAGCTAACCCAGATCAATGCTTACAAATTATGCAACTAGGTAACAATGTCCAGCTTTATTAGAAGGGTGAGTTTACTCTGTATTCCACCTTTCCTTCCAGGTGTTCAGGGTGGTGGTTTAGTTTTCCCATAATCCTGTGTGGTGGGTTGGGTGAAGTTGTAGTTTCCGCACAGCAGTGCAACAAATATTATTGCTGAGCAAGGATATGAGCAGGAGTTAGCTTGCAGTTTCTAAAATTTCATTTATGTTTAATTTGCCTTCTCAGTATTAAGAAAAAAGGGAATCTGATGCTTATTGTAGGTGCAAAAATATATGCACTAATACAAAAGTATAAGCATAAAATGGAATATATAAGATTGTGTAAACCATACTGCAAAATCACACCAAAGCTTTACTCAGACTGGAATCTGAATGGGAAATGTTTGATCTCTGACTACCGTAACAGTATTTAGGTATCAAGACTAACTTCAAAAAAGTTCAGCTTTATGTAATTTAGCGATATTGTTTACAATGTTGCATATTCTATTGTCTGCATATTTTTTCAGCTTCTCATATAAACATATGTTGCCAACACATGCAACAGGTTCACAGGTTTTCAGCATATGTTTACAGTGTAGTCGTATACAGAGTTACTCTAATCTAGATTTATTCCAAACAATGAAACAACTAGGGTTGCCAGGTTCCCTCCTTGCTCCAGCGGGGGGATTTGGGGGGCGCCTCAGGCACAACCACCTGCCTGGCCACCTCCTTCCTCCCCTCCTGCCAGATTTAAAGAGCTTCAGCTGATTGGCGGGGACCACATCACCTGCTGATCAGCTGGAGGGCCCTTTAAATCGAGCAGGAGGGAGGGAGAGGGGCATTCGCTGACCTGCATGCTTAGCTTGCAAAGAGACCTGCCAACCAGCTGAAGCCCTTTAAATCTGGCAGGAGGTGAGGGAGACGTGTGGCCGGGCAGGTGGTTGCACTTAGAGGTGGGGCTTCCCCCGCCAGCCAACAGGTTGGGGGTGGATTGAAGCCCCCCAAAAACAGGGGAATCCCCACCTGAACCTGGGGGCTGGCAACCCTAGGAACAACTAAGCAGAAAACTATATTTTTGGGTGGTCCTCTCTGGGCTTTCCTCCCTTCTTCCATGCTTTACTTTTGAAGCCCTTTCCCCTGTCTAGTCCCTCCTCCCCAAAGGAAATCCTCTCTGGGGTGCAGGAGCTGGTCTCCGCTGATAGAAGCTGAAAGAATGAAAGGGCAGCCTCTGGCCCCCAAAGGGCTGAAGAACAGGCCAAGAACTGAAAACTTCAACAATAGTGTGTGTGTGTGGGAGCTCAATAATCCCCCTATATCTGCAACAAGAAAACTGCCCCACCAATAACCAGAATAATGACACCCCTAATTAGGACACTAATTGAGCTGCGGTGGCTCAAGTGGTTAAGACGCTGAACTGCAGGCTGTGGAAGGTCAGTACTTCAGCAGTTTGAGACCTGGGTGCCGCATGATGGAGTGAGCTCCCGTCTCTAGTTCCAGCTCCTGCCAACCTAGCAGTTCGAAAGCAAGAAATTGCAAGTAGATAAATAGGTACCACTTTGGTGGGAAGGTAACAGTGTTCCGTGCACCTTGGTGTTTAGTCATGCCAGCCACATGACCACGGAAACGTCTTCGGACAGCGCTGGCTCTTCGGCTTTGAAACGGAGATGAGTCGGATTTGACTGGCTTTCGAGCAAGGGAACCTTTACCTTTACCTTCATTAGAACACATTGTGGAAAAATGCTGCAAACATACATGTCCTTGATGGTATGGAAATTGTAGTGGGAAAGGAAAGAGAAATAAATAAATGCACAACTGGGTATGAGTGAAATAATTTATTTATTTTATTCATCTTTACATTTATATCCCGCCCTCCCCGAAGGCTCAGGGCGGTTCACAAGGGGCATAAATGCATGGTTAAAACAATGAACAATATAAAACAATATAAAATACAATATGCATAATACACTAAAAAATGTCAGTGCTCCAGAATTACTTAATATAATTACTTAATATAATAACCGCAACAATACCCCTAGAGGCATCTTTTACTACCCTTTGTGATAATTTACACTCCTACTTATCAAAAGGATTGCTGTGCTTCTGGTATTAACTCTGTTCATAAGCATTTAGCCAGCCTCTCACCACAGCAGTTATTAGTGCTGTTAATACCTGCTGAGAGAGGGCTGTGATCAAAAACTGGTGTAACTCCTGTGATAAACGTTACTCAGCCAGCTAGAGATCATAATCTGTGGACCTTCCTAGAGTGGTTTCGGTGGCTTGGGCAGGGATGAATGGGTGAGGGAAATACAGAAGGAAAGAGAAATGGAGTTGAGTCACCTGTTTTAATCATCTGAATTGGATTATTTGATGCTGGAAGTAAAGTTACTTGCAGTCAATCAGATAGCCCTTCCTGTTGGTTTCCATGGCCAACACATGACCAGTTGCAAACCACCACAACACATTCACGCCTAACTGGGATAAAATTCTCAGATGATGTTAGGGTTGCCAAGTGGACATTTCTTCTTACCAGGGGACTCCCGGCTGGCGTCTGGAGCGCGTGCGCGCTGCTTGCACGTCACCCAGAAGTGACGTGACGACGCTGGGCACGCTGGGGGCAGGGCCACGACCATCCGAGGGAAAACAATAGAGTTTTCCCTCGGATTACCGTGGCCCTGCTCCCAGTGTGCCCGGCGTGGTCACGTCACTTCCGGGTGACGCGCACATCAGGGTGGGGTTCCCCCCCGGGGCCCGATCCGGCGGCGGGGAACGGGCCTCGGGGTGGAGGTTTCCCCGCCCCCCGGGGGGAATTGGTAAGCCTAGATGATGTACCCTTAAACAAGCCTGCCCTCCTTGTTGTATTTTACCTTCAATCCACATAACTTTGCCTGCCTACCAGCTAGTACAAACAAAACATTGCAGTACCCTGCAGAAGGAACCTCTTCAACACACTACTACCTCATTCCCTCTTTCTGGCAACCCCCAGATCCTCACCCTTCCTTCCTTCCTTCTTCCCCCCCCCCCAACCAATTTGTGTCTCCCCCCATCTTCAGCTATATTTATTTCATTTATACCCTGCCTTTCTCTATAACAGGGACTCAAAGCAGCTTACATGATTTTCCTCTCCTCCATTTTATTCTCACAATAACCCTGTGAGATAAATTAGGCTGAGAATGTGTAACTGGCCCAAGTGCACTCAGTTAGAGTGGGGCTCTTCCAGATGTTGATTTGAAACTCTAACCACTATAACACACTGACTTTTGCAGGGTGGCTGCTATATTGAATAGTAGGAAGCATTCAGGCCTGGGTGAATCATAGAAGTCAGGTGGTAGCAAGTCACCTGGTGGTTGCTGCCAGGCCTGGCCCTGATGAGTTCTCTCTCAAAGGCCAAAACAGCCCCAGAAAAGGTCCTGGCCTCTTCCTCCTGCTTTATACTGACAGAAACCTAGACTTAAAAGCCTGGCAATATTATTGTAGTTGCCTACAGCTACAGTCATGGCTTCTATTAATTTGGAGGGTTTTAACTCCCAATCTATTTTTGTTTAGATTTATTTATTTATTTATTTATTTATTTATTTATTTATTTATTGGGACTTTTATCCCACCCTACCTTGCAGGTGGGCTCAGGGCATAGGGCTGCCAAGTGGGGGGCAGGGGGTGGGTAAACCCCCGCTTTGGAGGGCTGATTTTCACCACCGCGGAATCGGGCCCCGGGAGGAACTCCGCCCCCTGAAGCGCAGCGTAGCTGTGTCACCGGAGGTGATGCAACCACGTCAATCACGTTGGGGGCGTGGCCCCAATCGTCAGAGGGAAAACTCTATGGTTTTCCCTCCAATGATCGGGGCCACGTCTTCAACGTGATCGACGTCGCACGTCACTTCTGGTGATGTGCTGGCGGCGCGCTCATCGAAGGACAGCTCCCGGAGGCCGGCAAGGCTCCCCCGCCGGTAAGAAAAATTGACTTGGCAACCCTATCAGGGCAGCTTATATCATAGTACATAATAAAACAATTCCATTTAAAAAATAACATATTAAAATTAATTCTAACAGAGTTAACATTTAAAAAATCAATTTAAAATATCTGATGGCAATTTGTTTTGTTTCAGTATGTGCTAGATCCATGCCAGGTAGGGGTGGTGTAGCACTTCATTTGTATAAATCAGCCGCTCCCTGTGCCAATTAATATAAATCATGCCATGGAGCAACTGGAAGCAGGGGAGGCCAATATTATTTGACATCCGCTGCCTCAACTGAAGGCCTGGCGGAATAGCTCCATTTTACAGGACCTGCAGAATTGCAACATATCCCACAAGGCCCTGATCTCAATGGGAAGGATGTTCCACCAGGCTGGAGCCAGGGCAGAAAAGGCCCTGGCCCTGGTTGAGGCAAAGTAGATGTCTTTGGGGCCAGGGACCACTAAACAGTGCTGGTCAGAAGAGTGCAAGGCTCTTCTGGGCACAGACAGGGAGAGACGGTCCCATAGGTATGCTGGTCCCTGGTTATGTAGGGCCTTAAAGGTTAACAACATAACCTTGAATTTGACTCGGTAATCAACCAGCAACCAATGCAGCTGGCGCAGCACTGGCTGAATGTGCGCTGACACAGACGTCCCAGTCAGCAGGTGCACTGCTGCCCTTTGTATAGATTCTTCGCCGGGAGCGGGGGGGTCCCGGCTGGCGTCGGGGGTGCGCGCGTGCGCAGGGGTCATATCGTAGAAAAAGAGCTAGGGGAACTCATTAGCATATGCCACACCCCCTGACATCACTGGAAGTGCGTCATAAGGCCACACACCCCGCCCCCAACGGTCCGCCACTGGCCTTGCAGCTCCACTGCCGAGCCCCATGAGGGGCCCGGCGGTGGACCTGCAAGGCCGGCAGGAGTGCAAGGAAGCCCCGCGAAGGCCCTCCCTGGCCCCAGGCAGGCAGGGGTGGGAAGAGGCAGGGAGGAAGCAACTTACCCTCCCTCTTCTCCTGCCTCCTCCTGACTGAATGAGGGCTGGAAGCGGGGCGGCCGGAAGCAGGGGGCAAGGCTTCGTCATGTGCCCCGCCCCCCACACCTCACCCGGAGGAACTGTGATCCCCCCCCGAAATGACCTCTGCGCGCGCGTCACCCGGAAGTGACGCAGGCACGCTGGGGGCGGGGCCACGGCCATACAAGGGAGAACCATAGGGTTTTCCCTTGTATGGCTGTGGCCCCGCCCCCAGCGTGCCCAGCGTCCCTGCGTCACTTCCAGGTGATGCACACGCTGGGGCGGAGTTCCCCCCGGGGCCCAATTCCACGGCGGCGGAAATTGGGCCTCCGAAGCGGGGGTTTACCCACCACCCGCCCCCACTTGGCAGCCCTAATTTTGTACCAGCTGAAACTTCCAGATCAGGTTCACGGGTAGGCCCACATAGAGCAAGTTGCAGGAGTCAAGCCTGAAAGTGACCATTGCATGGATCACTGTCGCCAAGTTCTGGGAGGAAAGGTAGGGAGCCAGCTGCCTGACCAGTGGAATATGATAAAAGGCTGACCTGGCAATCATAGTGAACTGGGCCTCCATAGAAAGGAGGCATCCAGGATCACTCCCGGACTCTTCACCATTTGTGCTGGCATCAACGGCACCCCACCAGGGCTGGGAGTTGGATTCCCGAACCCATCCCCCCACGACTCAGGAACAAGGACCTCTGGATTTAGTTTCAGCCAGCTCTGTTGTAACCAGTCAGCCACAGCCTCCAAAGCCCTAGCCAAAGAATCTGGGGTGGAGTCTGGCCGACCATCCATCAACAGATACAGCTGGGTGTCATCAGCATTCTGGTGACAACTCAGCACGAACCCATGGATTAACTGGGCAAGGGGGCATATATAGATGTTAAATAAGATTGGGGAGAGGATTGCCCCTTGCGGCACATCATGTACCATAGGGTAACATGATGAAACCCTCTCCCCAAGTGCCACCCTCTGTCCCCGACAATGGAAAAAGGAGGACAGCCGCTGCAAGGCAGTCCCCCATATCCCCACATCGGTGAGGCAATGGGTCAGAAGGTCATAATTGACCATGTTGAATGCTGCAGTTAGACTGAGTAGCCTGGCAAGGTATTTGCTGCTGCATTAGGCAGTCAGTACACCAGTCAGATAGCCAAACTCTCCTCAGTATTCCACACTAGGCCCACACATTCAATGCCGGCAATTTTTGGTACAGGGAGGGCCCTGAAGGAGAAAGACTCCCAGATGAGCAACGCCACCCCGCCCATTAGTCTGAGACTGATGAAGGACCAGGAAACCTGGGGAGGGTCAACTGCTTAAGTCTTGCCCTCTCACACCCATGTTTCGGTCACGTGTGCCAGGTCTACATTTTGAGCTGGAAGATCATCCTGCAGTTTGGAGGTCTTATTATTAATAGACCTGGCATTATACAACATCAGTGTCAGAGAAGGGTAATCTTTCCTAGCCCCAGTACCAGCATCTCTTGGGATGGGGTGAAGGTTGGAAGGGAACTGAGCACAGCCCTATCTCCATCTCCTTCCACACACCCCAACCACCGGTGGATCCCCGACATTATTGTGACCTCCCCTGCTAGCTCCTCCCAACACAGATCTAATCTCACCTAGCATTCAGCAAACAACAGTACATGAAAACAAAACCTCAGTAATACAGCAGATTCAGTAATTCGCTAAAAACGAATCAATTAGGCAAGAGACAGATATCTCCTAACAAAGAAAACTCCTTCCCACCCAAACCTCCAGTTTTACTTCCCACCCCCACTATATCTCACCCTGCTATCAGTAACCCAATTTTAATTAATCAGACAAGTCTCCGTTAACCAGACTGAATCAATTTAATCCATTAATTAAACAAATACACCCTCTAATTTAACTGACCAATAACTAGGCCGACTAAAATAAAATCTATTAATTAATGAATCTAAATAATTAAACCTTTGAATGAATTAAACAATTTATAAGGATAAACAACTAGTGGAGATAACAATTAATCAATAATTCATCAAATTAAAAGGTGGGACGGGAGGAACAGATATAGCTTGGGGAAGGCAGACTTTTCAGGATGTAATGTATAGTCAGATGGAAAGGATACAATGCTCTGAATTTAGCAGGTAGCTGGCCCTTCAGAGCAAAGTTTCTGGGGGGTGGGGCATTTTTCTGTCACAATGCACAATGTCACTTCCGATAACATACCTGGAAGTGACATCATGGCCAATGCTCCCTCTAAGCTGTGGAGTCTTGTGAGCAAAAATTCTGCTTTGTGAGCTCCTGACCGTCAAGTGGTGAGCGAGCGACTTGGCTGCTGCATCAATTAGTTTGCTCTGGAGCTATCCTTCCTGAGCTAAGGCAAAAATGTGTGAGCCGGATAGGGTTGCCAAGTCCGGCATTGCGCCGCAGTGGGGGACTCCTGCCTTGTGGCTGAAGCGCCCACGTGTTACTGGGCACACTGGGGCTGGGGCCACTACCATCCAAGGGAAAACCATAGAGTTTTCCCTCGGATGACCGTGGCCCTGCCCCCAGTGTGCCCGGTGTGGTTGCGTCACTTCCAGGTGACACGCACGTCGGGGTGGGGCTCCCCCCAGGGCCCGATCTGCCGGCGGCGGGGAACGGGCCTCTGGGGCGGGGGTTTCCAGAGGCTAGAAAACTGTGAGCTAGCTCACATTGACTCAGCTTAGTGGGAACACTGATCATGGCATTGGGCTGATGCTATAGGAATTTCCCAAATCTCTATGGTAAAAACCATTAAACCAAAACCATAGTGATTTGGGAAATTTGACACAATACAATGAGACTCTCCTTTAAAAAAAAAAAAAAATAACCAAGACATAGGGCTGCCAACTCCCCCGGTAGGGCGGAAATCCCCCGCCCCGGAGGCCCCGTTCCCCGATGCCGGGGAATCGGGGCCCGGGGGGAACCCCGCCCCAGCGTGCGCGTCACCAGAAGTGACGTCGCACGCTGGGGGCGGGGCCACGCCATTTGAGGGGAAAACTCTTTGTTTTCCCCTCAAATGGTGTGGCCCCGCCCCAGCGTGCGACGTCACTTCCGGTGATGCTCTGGCAGCGCGCGCATCCCCGACCGGCTCCCGGAGCGACTGGACGCTCCCCCACCGGTAAGTATTTTGAATTTGGCAACCCTACCAAGACACTGACCCCCATTATAATTCTGGTTACTAAATCCTGCCCTTTGTGGCACAAGGATAATTTGTCTCTGTAAAGTCTGTGGAAGGTTCTGTTTATGTTTGGATTAATGGAGGCCCTCTACAAAATGGCTGCTCCAAAACGGCATTGTTGTTACCTGTAATGAAAAACAAATAAATGTGTGCATTATGAGAGCACTTTCTGGAATAAGATTCAGGCGCAAACTTAACAAACTTAACAATGGCTGCATATCTGACTGTTTTTTACTTTGTCTGGAGGCCTTGTGCCTACAGTTGCCAACTGCAGGTTGGGAAATTCCTGGAGATTTGGAAGTGAAGACTGGTGAGGTTTGGGGAGAGACATCAGTGGGATATAATATAGCATCGCCAGGCCTCACGCTATGGCATAGAGTGGCCAACCTCCTGATGGGGCCTGGGGATCTCCTGCTTTTACAACGTATCCCCAACTGACAGAGATCAGCTCCCCTGGCGAAAATGGCTGCTTTGAAGGCTGGACTCCATGGCATTGTACCATGCTGAGGTCTCTCCCCTCCCCAAACCCCACCCTCTCCCGGATCCACCCCCAAAGTCTCCAGGTATTCTCCGACCCAGACCTGGCAACCCTACTACGGCAAGAGGCCTCCTGCTGGTCATCTCTATTGCCCGTTACTGCTCAGAGGTGTGGCTGAAGAAAAAAAAAAAGAAACACTGCCAGCCTGGGTACAACCTAGAAGTGACAATGGGTAGGTTCTAGGAATCACTGGAAACTCTATGATTTTACAGGTTTTTTTCCCCTCTGTGCTGATTAGCTGATTTCTAGGGCTGTTTCTAGTCCAAGTTGAGATTCTAGGACAGAATAAAACTTGGTAATATGCTGGGGTTGTGAAAAGCACATCTTAAAAGGTTGGCAACACTTATTGGTTACCTGCATATACTGGCTTGTCTCCCAGCAATCCACTAAGCAAAGTCTGAAGCCATCGTTAAAAGGGGTAACTTCTCTGATATGAGGGGACATGTGAGGAAGAAACTGAAAGGAAAATTAGAAAGCGTCAAAACCACTGGGGAAGCTTGGAGACTATTTAAAACTACAATCCCAGAAGCTCAAAAAAATATATATACTGCGGGTTAGGAAAGGCACAAATAGGTATAGAAAAAAGCCTGTGTGGTTAACAAACAAAGTGATGGAAGCTGTAAAAGGTAAGAAGGATTCCTTTAAGTGGTGGAAAGCTAGTCTCAGTGAGGTTGATGAAAGGGAACACAGGCTGTGGCAAATAAAATGCAAGTCTGTGATCAGGCAAGCAAAAAGGGAATATGAGGAGCATATAGCAAAAAACATAAAGACCAACAATAAAACTTTCTTCAAATACATTAGAAGCAGGAAATCAGCCAGGGAGGCAGTGGGGCCCTTGGATGACCAAGGGGTAAAAGGAGTACTGAAGGATGATAGGGAAATGGCTGAGAAGCTAAATGCATTTTTTGCCTCTGTCTTTACTGTGGAAGATGAGAAGTGCTTCCCTACTCCAGAACCACTGATTTTGGGAGGGGTGTTGAAAGACCTGAGTCAGATTGAGATAACGAGAGAGGAGGTCCTACAACTGATAGACAACTTAAAAACTGATAAATCAACAGGCCCAGATGGCATACATCCGAGAGTTCTGAAAGAACTCAGATGTGAACTTGTGGATCTCCTGACAAAAATATGTAATCTTTCATTAAAATCTGCCTCCATTCCTGAGGACTGGAAGGTAGCTAATGTCACTCCCACCTTTAAAAAGGGTTCCAGAGGAGATCTAGGAAATTACAGGCCAGTCAGTCTGACGTCGATACCAGGTAAGTTGGTGGAAACTGTTATTAAGGAAAGAATTAGTAGGCTCATTGATGAACAAAAACTATTGAGGCAGACTCAGCATGGGTTCTGTAAGGGAAGATTTTGTC
>NW_015170902.1:2163-6593 GCF_001447785.1 Gekko japonicus | reverse complement strand
TTTTTAACTTGTTCATTAATTATTTGGAGTTGGGAGTAAGCAGTGAAGTGACTAAATTTGCAGATGATACGAAGTTGTTCAGGGTAGTGAGAACCAGTGAGGATTGTGAGGCACTCCAAAGAGATCTGTCGAGGATGGGCAAGTGGGCGTCAACGTGGCAAACGGGGTTCAATGGGGCCAAGTGCAAAGTGATGCACATTGGAGCCAAAAATCCTAAATATAAATACACATTGATGGGGTCCGAACTGGCAGAGACAGACCAAGAGAGAGAGATCTTGGAGTCATAGTAGATAACTCAATGAAAATGTCGAGACAGTGTGCGACTGCAATAAAAAAGGCCAATGCTATGCTGGGGATTATTAGGAAGGGAATTGAAAACAAATCAGCCAGTATCATAATGCCCCTGTATAAATCAACGGTGTGACCTCATTTGGAGTACTGTGTACAGTTCTAGTCACCACACCTCAAAAAGGATATTATAGCATTAGAAAAAGTGCAGAAAAGGGCAACTAGAATAATAAAAGGGTTGGAACACTTTCCCTTTGAAGAAAGGTTAAAATGCTTGGGGCTCTTTAGCTTGGAGAAATGATGGCTGAGGGGTGACATGAAGTTTATAAGATTATGCATGGGATAGAGCAGGCAGAGAAAGAAGTACTTTTCTCCCTTTCTCACAATACAAGAACTCGTGGGCACTCAATGAAATTGCTGAGCAGTCGGGTTAGAACAGATAAAAGGGAGTACTTCTTCACCCAAAGAGTGATTAACACATGGAATTCACTGCCACAGGAGGTGGTGGCAGCTACAAGCATGGACAGCTTCAAGAGGGAATTAGATAAGCATATGGAGCAGAGGTCCATCGGTGGCTATTAGCCACAAGGTATAGATAGGATCTCTCAGGCTGGGACAAGTGATGCTCTGTCTTCTTGGTGCTTGGGGGAGGGGGTCAACAGTGGGAGGGCTTCTAGTGTCCTGGCCCCACGGTTGGACCTCCTGCTGGCACCTGGTATTTTTGGCCACTGTGTGACAGAGTGTTGGACTAGACTGGGCCATTGGCTTCTCTTATGTTCTTATGTTCTTCTTCCAGACTAAGGAAGACTCCTCTGATAAAAGAGACCATTCCTTCAGTGAATGTGCCACGTCCATTCAGAGAAAGATCTTTGGCTGGAGGAAAGCTGCAAACCTTACTGAGCAGAATGCTACAATGCAAGCCACTGTTTTAAGCAGGGTTCCATATGAGTGCATAAATTGCCTCAGAGTAGTCAAATAACCAAGTAGTCATGTATAAGTTAAAGTGATATGGTGTTAATCGTTTTTTATTTTTAAATTTTGTTCCTTTTATTCAAATCCCATGTGCCCATTGGTACAAAACCTTATTTCACAGTGCACAGCTTTTTGACATAAGCCACATGTACCCACCGTTCCTATGCTACTTCCCCTCCTACGACATTGCAAAAAGGGATTGTGAAAAAAGGGATCAGCCAACATTTATTCCCCAACTTGCCATAAATTTCCACGGTTCCTATGCTACCTCCCCTCCTACAGTGTTGCAAAAGGAATATGTTATTGTGAAAAAAAGGGATCGGTCAACATTTATTCCCTAACTTGCCATCCTTCACGTCAGAGGTATTCCTGCCAGTCTTTCCACTCACTGATATGGTCATCATGCCCACACTTAGTTATGTAAGAAACTCCCACAGCAGAGAACTTTGAAGCTCAACATCATGGGCTATTTGCATGCAGGCAACCAGCTTGTCCCTCTTTCTGCTTCTGCGTGGGAATCTGCCCTGGAGGCTGGGAAGGAACACTTGCTTGCTGCTTTGGAAGCACTGAGGTGGGTGGTGACATCCTTGCCCTACTAATCTTGCCAGTGCTGGACAGCAGAACCCATCAGTTCCCAGAAAACTTTGAGCCTTGGCCAAGGAATGAATTCCTGCAGAAGACAACTAAGCTTCCTCTGTGCAATCCCAGAAGCTTGGGGAAGGAATTCTGGCAACGCTGCTGTGTCTCTGGGCTGCATGAACAAGCAGGAAGTTTAAAAAAAAAAAGTGGCTGCTGGAAAACTCAAGAAACATGTCATCTGAGTTTGGTTTCCCAAGGGTGTCCCCGGTGGCCCTGTTCTGA
This sequence comes from Gekko japonicus, assembly GCF_001447785.1. Taxonomy (NCBI): domain Eukaryota; kingdom Metazoa; phylum Chordata; class Lepidosauria; order Squamata; family Gekkonidae; genus Gekko; species Gekko japonicus. The sequence continues at coordinate 4,472 of NW_015170902.1, read as the reverse complement.
GGCAATGCATTGCCGTGTTTATGATGGAGAGGATATCAAAGGTGTAGTCTGCCCTTTAGGGTTGGAGAAGGATGGAAAAAACCAGGGCTATCAGAGCAACATACCATGAAATAAGTATTGATTGGATACCTTTTTGTTGGGGGTATTATAGCTGTAGTTCCTGCTTTGGCAGGGGGTTGAACTAGATGACCCTGCTGGTCCCTTTCCAACTCTAAGATTACATTTAAAATTTTAAAAATAAAGCAAAATCCACCATAGAGAAAGACCAAATAATAAAAAGAGGTTGCCAAAAATCTATACTGGACTGCCAACCTAGCAGTTCGAAAGCAAGAAATTGCAAGTAGATAAATAGGGACCACTTCGGTGGGAAGGTAACAGCGTTCCGTGCGCCTTGGTGTTTAGTCATGCCGGCCACATGACCACGGAAACGTCTTCGGACAGCGCTGGCTCTTCGGTTTTGAAACGGAGATGAGCACCGCAACCCTAGATTCGGACTCGACTGGCTTTCGAGCAAGGGAACCTTTACCTTACAAGGAGGAATATAGAATTTATTATTTATAAATGAATGAACAGAGGCATTAAGTTGTCACTGATATGCAGATGACACTCTCCTCCATCTCATGCTTCTGGGTGATCCCAGGGGGGCTGCAGAAATCCTGAAACAGTGCCTAGAGTCAGTTTTGTAGGGGATGCGGGGATATAAATTGAAGCTTATAAATTCAAGTTTAATCCTGACCAGAAGGAATTACTACTGGTGAGTTGAAAGTCTGACCTGGAACTTAAGTTGTCACCTGTTCTGGATTGGGTTGCACTTCCCTTAAAGGGACAGGGCCATACTCTGGGGTTCATCTTGGACCCAGGTCTACCACTGGAGAAGATGGCAGCTGTGGCCAGAAATGCCTTTTACCAGCTTCATCTTGTTAGCCAGTGGCAGCCTTTCCTGAGCAGGGAAGATCTTATCACTGTGGTGCATGCCATGGTAGCATCTAGATTTGATTGCTGCAATGCACTATATGTGGGGCTGCCCTAGTACAGTTGGTACAAAAAGCCAGGATATTGACTGGAGTGGGTCATAGGGACCTAGGGATGCCAGACCCCCCCAGTTGGGGGGAAGGGGGTCCCTCACTGCCAGTGTTAAGTCGCTCATTTAACAAAAGCAGTCAGAGAGTGATTCAGCAAGAACACAACTTTATTCTTCACAACTCTAACACGGATCAACATCTGATAGCCAGAACAGCTTTAACATTGCAGCTGTCCTGCTTTTAAACATTCCGGCTAATGTAGCCGTGCCCACTGTACAATAACCAACCAATGAGGTTGAAATGATAAGGACCAATCACGAACGTTCCCACTCAGGGAGCTAGCAGTGAAGTGATTGGACGCAGTTTCCTGGGCTAGTCTTCTGATAGGATGTCTTTGGATCCTAGCCCAGGATGAAGCTTAACATTAGGTTTCAATGGGGAGGTTCATAATAACACATGTATTCAGTTGGCCTCACATAGAATACATTACAGCCAGGCCCCACCTCTCTGTTGCCGATCAGCTGTCAGTAGAGGGGAATTACCCTCCAAAAAAGGGAGGAACGAACAGCCAACATTCAGCGACATGCCTATGTGACTTCAACATGACCTGGAAGTGACATGGGAATGTCAGGGCCATCAGGTCAATGTTCTGGTTGAATCTCTCCCATCTGCTTAACTAAGAAGATTACAAACAACTGAGAAGAGGAAAACAGCTTTTCCCAGGTAAAAGTATCAAAGGAAAGGAAGGCTGTATAAAACCAAAGGAAGGCTACTCCTAACTAGCTGACCTATGGGTTACAAAAACTACATTTCCCACAATCCCTTATGTATTTAAAGATGCAGAAAGCAATTCCCTATATTTCACTATTCTAGCCTCTGCCGGGGGCAGCACATGGCTTACAATTGCCTTCCCTTCTTCTCCTCACCGCAGGCGCCTTGTGGGGCTGAGAGCGTTCCAAGAAAATTGTGACTGGGCCAAAGTCACCCAGCAGGCTTCATATGGAAGACTGTGGAATCAAACCTGGTCCTCCAGATTAGAGTCTACCACTCTTTACCAGAGGTCATTTCGGGGGGGGAACGTGGGGGAATGCAGTTCCCCCGGGTGAGGTATGGGGGGCGGGGCACATGACGAAGCCCCGCCCCCTGCTTCCGGCCGCCCGGCTTCCGGCCCTCATTCAGCCAGGAGGAGGCAGGAGAAGAGGGAGGGTAAGTTGCTTCCTCCCTGCCTCTCCCCACCCCTGCCTGCCTGCCTGCCTGGGGCCAGGGAGGGCCTTCGCGGGGCTTCCT
>NW_015170902.1:0-1521 GCF_001447785.1 Gekko japonicus | reverse complement strand
CGCCCCCCCGCCGGCCTTGCAGGTCCCCCGCCGGGCCCCTCATGGGGCTCGGCAGTGGAGCTGCAAGGCTGGCGGCGGCCGGGACCGTTGGGGGCGGGGTGTGTGGCCTTATGACACACTTCCGGTGATGTCAGGGGTGTGTGGCATATGCTAATAAGTTATGTTAATGAGTTCCCCTAGCTCTTTTTCTACAAAACGACCCCTGCTCTTTACCACTACACCATGCTGGCACTGTAGTCAAATGGTGGCAGGTAATGCTGTCAAAATGAGCTATAATCTCAAGAGTTCCAAGAAAGTTACCATTATGTAGGTCACCTATCAGGTTATCTTCTCCTTGGAATGCTAAACCTCTTGAAGTACAGAATAAGATTAACATCCAACAATCTTTCCAATATTTCTTTCCATCTTGTAGCTTCTGTTAATTTTTATTATTTTTTTAATCTCACTGTCTACTCCTGTCCACAAGACAGTAACTGACATAATTGCTTCAAATGGCAATAGCAAGTTTTATGCTTGCTCTTTTCATGTTCAGGAAGCTTAACATATTAAACTATATACTATTTTTTCACAATTGAAGAATATCCTTCCTTTTTTGCCAGCATATTGTGTTGTCCTTCAGGAAATAGTCAACTCAGAAAACAATACAGTGATTGGCTAGTGGCAGTCCAAACAAGCCAGTCTCTTGGTATCTTCTCTCTCTTGTTGAAAGTCTTATATTTCAGAAGACATTCAAAAAAATTATGCTCATCAACATGTGTTGGTTTTAACCTTGCTAGGTCCCAGTTCTTCAAAAGTAAGGACATCAGCTAGCACAATTTTTGATTAATAGAATCTGTTGTGTACTGATAGAACTTGGATCTGAGTGAAGGCTCCAAAGGCTTCAAGACTATTGGTTGTGTTGCCGGTAACGGCCAATCATATTTGTTGCTTATAATCCAACAGCTGCACTGTTAATAGTTACATTGTATATGGTTCATGCAAATGAAGGAGTCTAGCTGCCTACTTGGTATTGGTTGTTGTTTAAGGTGGGTATGGTTTTTACAAGTATAAATTGGTTCCTGATGAACCTGTGTCTTTGGTTCGGAAGTTCAATAAAGAAGAATGTTATTATGAAAGAGCTGCCTCATCTCAATACTTAATAGAATCTGTAATGTTTTAAGGCCACAAGCCTGGATCTTTGAAAATACTAGGACTACTGCTTTTTGTAAAACTTCGAAAGGTGGTGGTGGTACCGGACTATCTATGTACCTGACTATCTATGTGGTGGTACCTGACTATCTATGTTCTGGCAACTTTTCTTTGTCATCAGGTGCCAGTGCTACAGACTCTGTCTCTATACCGAGATCATTTTCAATTTGACTTTGTTCTTCTGCTATTTGCTGTACTGTTGCTTGACTGCAGAAAGGCCTTGTCTGATTTGAAAAACTGAAGGATAGATTAGTGTACTGTAGCTTCTTTTTGTTCCATTTCTTTGACCTCCTGTGTAATTTGCATTTCTTTCTTTCTTTTTTTTAAGCCCCC
>NW_015170901.1:1161131-1161343 GCF_001447785.1 Gekko japonicus | reverse complement strand
TTTCCCCTCACTCTTCAGCTTCCCCCCCCGCATGTGCAGTCTCCACCATTCTCTGAAGCCCTGACTGCCACATCACATTGGCTGTCATGGGGGAGGGGCATCTCAGCAGGGTATAAGGACACAGAGTCCACCATTTTCTCCAGAGGAACTGATCTCTGCCATCTGGAAAGCAGTTGTAATCCTGAGTGATCTTCAGCCCTCACCTGGAGATG